>NW_027365602.1:0-102748 GCF_046119375.1 Phyllobates terribilis | reverse complement strand
ATCATGCTAAGAGGAGCAGGAAAAAGCAAAAAATTTCAGAATTGCACCTTGCAATGTGGAGAAATTACTGTTTGTGCATTTACAATATTCATTGATTTTTGCCATTGAAAAACGTCCAGAAATGTTTGAAGCTACTGACTAAATGAAAGGAGCTGGCATCTCACTCTCTTTGAATCTTCTTTATCATGCTATGAGGAGCAGGAAAAAGCAAAAAATTTCAGAATTGCACCTTGCAATGCGGAGAAATTACTGTTTGTGCATTTACAATAGTCATTGATTTTTGCCATTGAAAAACATCATGTTATTCATATACCAGAAATGTTTGAAGCTACTGACTGAATGAAAAGAGCTGGCATTTCACTCTCTTTGAATCTTCTGTATCATGCTAAAAGTAGCAGGAAAAAGCAAAAAATTTCAGAATTGCACCTTGCAATGTGGAGAAATTACTGTTTGTGCATTTACAATATTCATTGATTTTTGCCATTGAAAAACGTCCAGAAATGTTTGAAGCTACTGACTGAATGAAAGGAGCTGGCATCTCACTCTCTTTGAATCTTCTTTATCATGCTAAGAGGAGCAGGAAAAAGAAAAAATTTCAGAATTGCACCTTGCAATGTGGAGAAATTACTGTTTGTGCATTTACAATATTCATTGATTTTTGCCATTGAAAAACGTCCAGAAATGTTAGAAGCTACTGACTGAATGAAAGGAGCTGGCATCTCACTCTCTTTGAATCTTCTTTATCATGCTAAGAGGAGCAGGAAAAAGCAAAAAATTTCAGAATTGCACCTTGCAATGCTGAGAAATTACTGTTTGTGCATTAACAATATTCATTGATTTTTGCCATTGAAAAACATCATGTTATTCATATACCAGAAATGTTTGAAGCTACTGACTGAATGAAAAGAGCTGGCATCTCACTCTCTTTGAATCTTCTGTATCATGCTAAGAGGAGCAGGAAAAAGTAAAAAATTTCAGAATTGCACCTTGCAATGTGGAGAAATTACTGTTTGTGCATTTACAATATTCATTGATTTTTGCCATTGAAAAACGTCCAGAAATGTTTGCAGCTACTGACTGAATGAAAGGAACTGACATCTCACTCTCTTTGAATCTTCTTTATCATGCTAAGAGGAGCAGGAAAAAGCAAAAAATTTCAGAATTGCACCTTGCAATGCGGAGAAATTACTGTTTGTGCATTTACAATATTCATTGATTTTTGCCATTGAAAAACATCATGTTATTCATATACCAGAAATGTTTGAAGCTACTGACTGAATGAAAAGAGCTGGCATCTCACTCTCTTTGAATCTTCTTTATCATGCTAAGAGGAGCAGGAAAAAGCAAAAAATTTCACAATTGCACCTTGCAATGTGGAGAAATTACTGTTTGTGCATTTACAATATTCATTGATTTTTGCCATTGAAAAACGTCCAGAAATGTTTGAAGCTACTGACTGAATGAAAGGAGCTGGCATCTCACTCTCTTTGAATCTTCTTTATCATGCTAAGAGGAGCAGGAAAAAGCAAAAAATTTCAGAATTGCACCTTGCAATGTGGAGAAATTACTGTTTGTGCATTTACAATATTCATTGATTTTTGCCATTGAAAAACATCATGTTATTCATATACCAGAAATGTTTGATGCTACTGCCTGAATGAAAAGAGCTGGCATCTCACTCTCTTTGAATCTTCTTTATCATGCTAAGAGGAGCAGGAAAAAGCAAAAAATTTCAGAATTGCACCTTGCAATGTGGAGAATTTACTGTTTGTGCATGTACAATATTCATTGATTTTTGCCATTGAAAAACGTCCAGAAATGTTTGAAGCTACCGACTGAATGAAAGGAGCTGGCATCTCACTCTCTTTGAATCTTCTTTATCATGCTAAGAGGAGCAGGAAAAAGCAAAAAATTTCAGAATTGCACCTTGCAATGTGGAGAAATTACTGTTTGTGCATTTACAATATTCATTGATTTTTGCCATTGAAAAACGTCCAGAAATGTTTGAAGCTACTGACTAAATGAAAGGAGCTGGCATCTCACTCTCTTTGAATCTTCTTTATCATGCTATGAGGAGCAGGAAAAAGCAAAAAATTTCAGAATTGCACCTTGCAATGCGGAGAAATTACTGTTTGTGCATTTACAATAGTCATTGATTTTTGCCATTGAAAAACATCATGTTATTCATATACCAGAAATGTTTGAAGCTACTGACAGAATGAAAAGAGCTGGCATCTCACACTCTTTGAATCTTCTTTATCATGCTAAGAGGAGCAGGAAAAAGCAAAAAATTTCAGAATTGCACCTTGCAATGTGGAGAAATTACTGTTTGTGCATTTACAATATTCATTGATTTTTGCCATTGAAAAACGTCCAGAAATGTTTGAAGCTACTGACTGAATGAAAGGAGCTGGCATCTCACTCTCTTTGAATCTTCTTTATCATGCTAAGAGGAGCAGGAAAAAGCAAAAAATTTCAGAATTGCACCTTTCAATGCGGAGAAATTACTGGTTGTGCATTTACAATATTCATTGATTTTTGCCATTTAAAAACATCATGTATTCATATACCCGAAATGTTTGAAGCTACGGACTGAATGAAAAGAGCTGGCATCTCACTCTCTTTGAATCTTCTTTATCATGCTAAGAGGAGCAGGAAAAAGCAAAACATTTCAGAATTGCACCTTGCAATGTGGCGAAATTACTGTTTGTGCATTTACAATATTCATTGATTTTTGCCATTGAAAAACGTCGAGAAATGTTTGAAGCTACTGACTGAATGAAAGGAGCTGGATTCTGACTCTCTTTGAATCTTCTTTATCATGCTAAGAGGAGCAGGAAAAAGCAAAAAATTTCAGAATTGCACCTTGCAATGCGGAGAAATTACTGTTTGTGCATTTACAATATTCATTGATTTTTGCCATTGAAAAACATCATGTTATTCATATACCAGAAATGTTTGAAGCTACTGACTGAATGAAAAGAGCTGGCATCTCACTCTCTTTGAATCTTCTTTATCATGCTAAGAGGAGCAGGAAAAAGCAAAAAATTTCAGAATTGCACCTTGCAATGCGGAGAAATTACTGGTTGTGCATTTACAATATTCATTGATTTTTGCCATTGAAAAACATCATGTATTCATATACCAGAAATGTTTGAAGCTACTGACTGAATGAAAAGAGCTGGCATCTCACTCTCTTTGAATCTTCTTTATCATGCTAAGAGGAGCAGGAAAAAGCAAAAAATTTCAGAATTGCACCTTGCAATGTGGAGAAATTACTGTTTGTGCAGTTACAATATTCATTGATTTTTGCCATTGAAAAACGTCCAGAAATGTTTGAAGCTACTGACTGAATGAAAGGAGCTGGCATCTCACTCTCTTTGAATCTTCTTTATCATGCTAAGAGGAGCAGGAAAAAGCAAAAAATTTCAGAATTGCACCTTGCAATGCGGAGAAATTACTGGTTGTGCATTTACAATATTCATTGATTTTTGCCATTTAAAAACATCATGTATTCATATACCCGAAATGTTTGAAGCTACTGACTGAATGAAAAGAGCTGGCATCTCACTCTCTTTGAATCTTCTTTATCATGCTAAGAGGAGCAGGAAAAAGCAAAACATTTCAGAATTGCACCTTGCAATGTGGCGAAATTACTGTTTGTGCATTTACAATATTCATTGATTTTTGCCATTGAAAAACGTCGAGAAATGTTTGAAGCTACTGACTGAATGAAAGGAGCTGGATTCTGACTCTCTTTGAATCTTCTTTATCATGCTAAGAGGAGCAGGAAAAAGCAAAAAATTTCAGAATTGCACCTTGCAATGCGGAGAAATTACTGTTTGTGCATTTACAATATTCATTGATTTTTGCCATTGAAAAACATCATGTTATTCATATACCAGAAATGTTTGAAGCTACTGACTGAATGAAAAGAGCTGGCATCTCACTCTCTTTGAATCTTCTTTATCATGCTAAGAGGAGCAGGAAAAAGCAAAAAATTTCAGAATTGCACCTTGCAATGCGGAGAAATTACTGGTTGTGCATTTACAATATTCATTGATTTTTGCCATTGAAAAACATCATGTATTCATATACCAGAAATGTTTGAAGCTACTGACTGAATGAAAAGAGCTGGCATCTCACTCTCTTTGAATCTTCTTTATCATGCTAAGAGGAGCAGGAAAAAGCAAAAAATTTCAGAATTGCACCTTGCAATGTGGAGAAATTACTGTTTGTGCATTTACAATATTCATTGATTTTTGCCATTGAAAAACGTCCAGAAATGTTTGAAGCTACTGACTGAATGAAAGGAGCTGGCATCTCACTCTCTTTGAATCTTCTTTATCATGCTAAGAGGAGCAGGAAAAAGCAAAAAATTTCAGAATTGCACCTTGCAATGCGGAGAAATTACTGTTTGTGCATTTACAATATTCATTGATTTTTGCCATTGAAAAACATCATGTTATTCATATACCAGAAATGTTTGAAGCTACTGACTGAATGAAAAGAGCTGGCATCTCACTCTCTTTGAATCTTCTTTATCATGCTAAGAGGAGCAGGAAAAAGCAAAAAATTTCAGAATTGCACCTTGCAATGTGGAGAAATTACTGTTTGTGCATTTACAATATTCATTGATTTTTGCCATTGAAAAACGTCCAGAAATGTTTGAAGCTACTGACTGAATGAAAGGAGCTGGCATCTCACTCTCTTTGAATCTTCTTTATCATGCTAAGAGGAGCAGGAAAAAGCAAAAAAATTCAGAATTGCACCTTGCAATGTGGAGAAATTACTGTTTGTGCATTTACAATATTCATTGATTTTTGCCATTGAAAAACGTCCAGAAATGTTTGAAGCTACTGACTGAATGAAAGGAGCTGGCATCTCACTCTCTTTGAATCTTCTTTATCATGCTAAGAGGAGCAGGAAAAAGCAAAAAATTTCAGAATTGCACCTTGGAATGCGGAGAAATTACTGTTTGTGCATTTACAATATTCATTGATTTTTGCCATTGAAAAACATCATGTTATTCATATACCAGAAATGTTTGAAGCTACTGACTGAATGAAAAGAGCTGGCATCTCACTCTCTTTGAATCTTCTTTATCATGCTAAGAGGAGCAGGAAAAAGCAAAAAATTTCAGAATTGCACCTTGCAATGTGGAGAAATTACTGTTTGTGCATTTACAATATTCATTGATTTTTGCCATTGAAAAACGTCCAGAAATGTTTGAAGCTACTGACTGAATGAAAGGAGCTGGCATCTCACTCTCTTTGAATCTTCTTTATCATGCTAAGAGGAGCAGGAAAAAGCAAAAAATTTCAGAATTGCACCTTGCAATGCGGAGAAATTACTGTTTGTGCATTTACAATATTCATTGATTTTTGCCATTGAAAAACATCATGTTATTCATATACCAGAAATGTTTGAAGCTTCTGACTGAATGAAAAGAGCTGGCATCTCACTCTCTTTGAATCTTCTTTATCATGCTAAGAGGAGCAGGAAAAAGCAAAAAATTTCAGAATTGCACCTTGCAATGTGGAGAAATTACTGTTTGTGCATTTACAATATTCATTGATTTTTGCCATTGAAAAACGTCCAGAAATGTTTGAAGCTACTGACTGAATGAAAGGAGCTGGCATCTCACTCTCTTTGAATCTTCTTTATCATGCTAAGAGGAGCAGGAAAAAGCAAAAAATTTCAGAATTGCACCTTGGAATGCGGAGAAATTACTGTTTGTGCATTTACAATATTCATTGATTTTTGCCATTGAAAAACATCATGTTATTCATATACCAGAAATGTTTGAAGCTACTGACTGAATGAAAAGAGCTGGCATCTCACTCTCTTTGAATCTTCTTTATCATGCTAAGAGGAGCAGGAAAAAGCAAAAAATTTCAGAATTGCACCTTGCAATGCGGAGAAATTACTGTTTGTGCATTTACAATATTCATTGATTTTTGCCTTTGAAAAACATCATGTTATTCATATACCAGAAATGTTTGAAGCTTCTGACTGAATGAAAAGAGCTGGCATCTCACTCTCTTTGAATCTTCTTTATCATGCTAAGAGGAGCAGGAAAAAGCAAAAAATTTCAGAATTGCACCTTGCAATGTGGAGAAATTACTGTTTGTGCATTTACAATATTCATTGATTTTTGCCATTGAAAAACGTCCAGAAATGTTTGAAGCTACTGACTGAATGAAAGGAGCTGGCATCTCACTCTCTTTGAATCTTCTTTATCATGCTAAGAGGAGCAGGAAAAAGCAAAAAATTTCAGAATTGCACCTTGCAATGCGGAGAAATTACTGTTTGTGCATTTACAATATTCATTGATTTTTGCCATTGAAAAACATCATGTTATTCATATACCAGAAATGTTTGAAGCTTCTGACTGAATGAAAAGAGCTGGCATCTCACTCTCTTTGAATCTTCTTTATCATGCTAAGAGGAGCAGGAAAAAGCAAAAAATTTCAGAATTGCACCTTGCAATGTGGAGAAATTACTGTTTGTGCATTTACAATATTCATTGATTTTTGCCATTGAAAAACGTCCAGAAATGTTTGAAGCTACTGACTGAATGAAAGGAGCTGGCATCTCACTCTCTTTGAATCTTCTTTATCATGCTAAGAGGAGCAGGAAAAAGCAAAAAATTTCAGAATTGCACCTTGCAATGCGGAGAAAATACTGTTTGTGCATTTACAATATTCATTGATTTTTGCCATTGAAAAACATCATGTTATTCATATACCAGAAATGTTTGAAGCTACTGACTGAATAAAAAGAGCTGGCATCTCACTATCTTTGAATCTTCTTTATCATGCTAAGAGGAGCAGAAAAAAGCAAAAAATTTCAGAATTGCACCTTGCAATGTGGATAAATTACTGTTTGTGCATGTACAATATTCATTGATTTTTGCCATTGAAAACGTCCAGAAATGTTTTAAGCTACTGACTGAATGAAAGGAGCGGGCATCTCACTCTCTTTGAATCTTCTTTATCATGCTAAGAGGAGCAGGAAAAAGCAAAAAATTTCAGAATTGCACCTTGCAATGTGGAGAAATTACTGTTTGTGCAGTTACAATATTCATTGATTTTTGCCATTGAAAAACGTCCAGAAATGTTTGAAGCTACTGACTGAATGAAAGGAGCTGGCATCTCACTCTCTTTGAATCTTCTTTATCATGCTAAGAGGAGCAGGAAAAAGAAAACATTTCAGAATTGCACCTTGCAATGCGGAGAAATTACTGGTTGTGCATTTACAATATTCATTGATTTTTGCCATTGAAAAACATCATGTATTCATATACCAGAAATGTTTGAAGCTACTGACTGAATGAAAAGAGCTGGCATCTCCCTCTCTTTGAATCTTCTTTATCATGCTAAGAGGAGCAGGAAGAAGCAAAAAATTTCAGAATTGCACCTTGCAATGTGGAGAAATTACTGTTTGTGCATTTACAATATTCATTGATTTTTGCCATTGAAAAACGTCCACAAATGTTTGAAGCTACTGACTGAATGAAAGGAGCTGGATTCTCACTCTCTTTGAATCTTCTTTATCATGCTAAGAGGAGCAGGAAAAAGCAAAAAATTTCAGAATTGCACCTTGCAATGCGGAGAAATTACTGTTTGTGCATTTACAATATTCATTGATTTTTGCCATTGAAAAACATCATGTTATTCATATACCAGAAATGTTTGAAGCTACTGACTGAATGAAAAGAGCTGGCATCTCACTCTCTTTGAATCTTCTTTATCATGCTAAGAGGAGCAGGAAAAAGCAAAAAATTTCAGAATTGCACCTTGCAATGCGGAGAAATTACTGGTTGTGCATTTACAATATTCATTGATTTTTGCCATTGAAAAACATCATGTATTCATATACCAGAAATGTTTGAAGCTACTGACTGAATGAAAAGAGCTGGCATCTCACTCTCTTTGAATCTTCTTTATCATGCTAAGAGGAGCAGGAAAAAGCAAAAAATTTCAGAATTGCACCTTGCAATGTGGAGAAATTACTGTTTGTGCATTTACAATATTCATTGATTTTTGCCATTGAAAAACGTCCAGAAATGTTTGAAGCTACTGACTGAATGAAAGGAGCTGGCATCTCACTCTCTTTGAATCTTCTTTATCATGCTAAGAGGAGCAGGAAAAAGCAAAAAATTTCAGAATTGCACCTTGCAATGTGGAGAAATTACTGTTTGTGCATTTACAATATTCATTGATTTTTGCAATTGAAAAACGTCCAGAAATGTTTGAAGCTACTGACTGAATGAAAGGAGCTGGCATCTCACTCTCTTTGAATCTTCTTTATCATGCTAAGAGGAGCAGGAAAAAGCAAAAAATTTCAGAATTGCACCTTGCAATGTGGAGAAATTACTGTTTGTGCATTTACAATATTCATTGATTTTTGCCATTGAAAAACGTCCAGAAATGTTTGAAGCTACTGACTGAATGAAAGGAGCTGGCATCTCACTCTCTTTGAATCTTCTTTATCATGCTAAGAGGAGCAGGAAAAAGCAAAAAATTTCAGAATTGCACCTTGCAATGTGGAGAAATTACTGTTTGTGCATTTACAATATTCATTGATTTTTGCCATTGAAAAACGTCCAGAAATGTTTGAAGCTACTGACTGAATGAAAGGAGCTGGCATCTCACTCTCTTTGAATCTTCTTTATCATGCTAAGAGGAGCAGGAAAAAGCAAAAAATTTCAGAATTGCACCTTGCAATGTGGAGAAATTACTGTTTGTGCATTTACAATATTCATTGATTTTTGCCAATGAAAAACATCATGTTATTCATATACCAGAAATGTTTGAAGCTACTGACTGAATGAAAAGAGCTGGCATCTCACTCTCTTTGAATCTTCTTTATCATGCTAAGAGGAGCAGGAAAAAGCAAAAAATTTCAGAATTGCACCTTGCAAAGCGGAGAAATTACTGGTTGTGCATTTATAATATTCATTGATTTTTGCCATTGAAAAACATCATGTATTCATATACCAGAAATGTTTGAAGCTACTGACTGAATGAAAAGAGCTGGCATCTCAGTCTCTTTGAATCTTCTTTATCATGCTAAGAGGAGCAGGAAAAAGCAAAAAATTTCAGAATTGCACCTTGCAATGCGGAGAAATTACTGGTTGTGCATTTACAATATTCATTGATTTTTGCCATTGAAAAACATCATGTATTCATATACCAGAAATGTTTGAAGCTACTGACTGAATGAAAAGAGCTGGCATCTCACTCTCTTTGAATCTTCTTTATCATGCTAAGAGGAGCAGGAAAAAGCAAAAAATTTCAGAATTGCACCTTGCAATGTGGAGAACTTACTGTTTGTGCATTTACAATATTCATTGATTTTTGCCATTGAAAAACGTCCAGAAATGTTTGAAGCTACTGACTGAATGAAAAGAGCTGGCATCTCACTCTCTTTGAATCTTCTTTATCATGCTAAGAGGAGCAGGAAAAAGCAAAAAATTTCAGAATTGCACCTTGCAATGCGGAGAAATTACTGTTTGTGCATTTACAATATTCATTGATTTTTGCCATTGAAAAACATCATGTTATTCATATACCAGAAATGTTTGAAGCTACTGACTGAATGAAAAGAGCTGGCATCTCACTCTCTTTGAATCTTCTAAATCATGCTAAGAGGAGCAGGAAAAAGCAAAAAATTTCAGAATTGCACCTTGCAATGTGGAGAAATTACTGTTTGTGCATTTACAATATTCATCGATTTTTGCCATTGAAAAACGTCCAGAAATGTTTGAAGCTACTGACTGAATGAAAGGAGCTGGCATCTCACTCTCTTTGAATCTTCTTTATCATGCTAAGAGGAGCAGGAAAAAGCAAAAAATTTCAGAATTGCACCTTGCAATGCGGAGAAATTACTGTTTGTGCATTTACAATATTCATTGATTTTTGCCATTGAAAAACATCATGTTATTCATATACCAGAAATGTTTGAAGCTACTGACTGAATGAAAAGAGCTGGCATCTCACTCTCTTTGAATCTTCTTTATCATGCTAAGAGGAGCAGGAAAAAGCAAAAAATTTCAGAATTGCACATTGCAATGTGGAGAAATTACTGTTTGTGCATGTACAATATTCATTGATTTTTGCCATTGAAAAACGTCCAGAAATGTTTGAAGCTACTGACTGAATGAAAGGAGCTGGCATCTCACTCTCTTTGAATCTTCTTTATCATGCTAAGAGGAGCAGGAAAAAGCAAAAAAATTTCAGAATTGCACCTTGCAATGTGGAGAAATTACTGTTTGTGCAGTTACAATATTCATTGATTTTTGCCATTGAAAAACGTCCAGAAATGTTTGAAGCTACTGACTGAATGAAAGGAGCTGGCATCTCACTCTCTTTGAATCTTTTTTATCATGCTAAGAGGAGCAGGAAAAAGCAAAAAATTTCAGAATTGCACCTTGCAATGTGGAGAAATTACTGTTTGTGCATTTACAATATTCATTGATTTCTGCCATTGAAAAACGTCCAGAAATGTTTGAAGCTACTGACTGAATGAAAGGAGCTGGATTCTCACTCTCTTTGAATCTTCTTTATCATGCTAAGAGGAGCAGGAAAAAGCAAAAAATTTTAGAATTGCACCTTGCAATGCGGAGAAATTACTGTTTGTGCATTTACAATATTCATTGATTTTTGCCATTGAAAAACATCATGTTATTCATATACCAGAAATGTTTGAAGCTACTGACTGAATGAAAAGAGCTGGCATCTCACTCTCTTTGAATCTTCTTTATCATGCTAAGAGGAGCAGGAAAAAGCAAAAAATTTCAGAATTGCACCTTGCAATGTGGAGAAATTACTGTTTGTGCATTTACAATATTCATTGATTTTTGCCATTGAAAAACGTCCAGAAATGTTTGAAGCTACTGACTGAATGAAAGGAGCTGGCATCTCACTCTCTTTGAATCTTCTTTATCATGCTAAGAGGAGCAGGAAAAAGCAAAAAATTTCAGAATTGCACCTTGCAATGCGGAGAAATTACTGTTTGTGCATTTACAATATTCATTGATTTTTGCCATTGAAAAACATCATGTTATTCATATACCAGAAATGTTTGAAGCTACTGACTGAATGAAAAGAGCTGGCATCTCACTCTCTTTGAATCTTCTTTATCATGCTAAGAGGAGCAGGAAAAAGCAAAAAATTTCAGAATTGCACCTTGCAAAGCGGAGAAATTACTGGTTGTGCATTTATAATATTCATTGATTTTTGCCATTGAAAAACATCATGTATTCATATACCAGAAATGTTTGAAGCTACTGACTGAATGAAAAGAGCTGGCATCTCAGTCTCTTTGAATCTTCTTTATCATGCTAAGAGGAGCAGGAAAAAGCAAAAAATTTCAGAATTGCACCTTGCAATGCGGAGAAATTACTGGTTGTGCATTTACAATATTCATTGATTTTTGCCATTGAAAAACATCATGTATTCATATACCAGAAATGTTTGAAGCTACTGACTGAATGAAAAGAGCTGGCATCTCACTCTCTTTGAATCTTCTTTATCATGCTAAGAGGAGCAGGAAAAAGCAAAAAATTTCAGAATTGCACCTTGCAATGTGGAGAACTTACTGTTTGTGCATTTACAATATTCATTGATTTTTGCCATTGAAAAACGTCCAGAAATGTTTGAAGCTACTGACTGAATGAAAAGAGCTGGCATCTCACTCTCTTTGAATCTTCTTTATCATGCTAAGAGGAGCAGGAAAAAGCAAAAAATTTCAGAATTGCACCTTGCAATGCGGAGAAATTACTGTTTGTGCATTTACAATATTCATTGATTTTTGCCATTGAAAAACATCATGTTATTCATATACCAGAAATGTTTGAAGCTACTGACTGAATGAAAAGAGCTGGCATCTCACTCTCTTTGAATCTTCTAAATCATGCTAAGAGGAGCAGGAAAAAGCAAAAAATTTCAGAATTGCACCTTGCAATGTGGAGAAATTACTGTTTGTGCATTTACAATATTCATTGATTTTTGCCATTGAAAAACGTCCAGAAATGTTTGAAGCTACTGACTGAATGAAAGGAGCTGGCATCTCACTCTCTTTGAATCTTCTTTATCATGCTAAGAGGAGCAGGAAAAAGCAAAAAATTTCAGAATTGCACCTTGCAATGCGGAGAAATTACTGTTTGTGCATTTACAATATTCATTGATTTTTGCCATTGAAAAACATCATGTTATTCATATACCAGAAATGTTTGAAGCTACTGACTGAATGAAAAGAGCTGGCATCTCACTCTCTTTGAATCTTCTTTATCATGCTAAGAGGAGCAGGAAAAAGCAAAAAATTTCAGAATTGCACATTGCAATGTGGAGAAATTACTGTTTGTGCATGTACAATATTCATTGATTTTTGCCATTGAAAAACGTCCAGAAATGTTTGAAGCTACTGACTGAATGAAAGGAGCTGGCATCTCACTCTCTTTGAATCTTCTTTATCATGCTAAGAGGAGCAGTAAAAAGCAAAAAAATTTCAGAATTGCACCTTGCAATGTGGAGAAATTACTGTTTGTGCAGTTACAATATTCATTGATTTTTGCCATTGAAAAACGTCCAGAAATGTTTGAAGCTACTGACTGAATGAAAGGAGCTGGCATCTCACTCTCTTTGAATCTTCTTTATCATGCTAAGAGGAGCAGGAAAAAGCAAAAAATTTCAGAATTGCACCTTGCAATGTGGAGAAATTACTGTTTGTGCATTTACAATATTCATTGATTTTTGCCATTGAAAAACGTCCAGAAATGTTTGAAGCTACTGACTGAATGAAAGGAGCTGGATTCTCACTCTCTTTGAATCTTCTTTATCATGCTAAGAGGAGCAGGAAAAAGCAAAAAATTTTAGAATTGCACCTTGCAATGCGGAGAAATTACTGTTTGTGCATTTACAATATTCATTGATTTTTGCCATTGAAAAACATCATGTTATTCATATACCAGAAATGTTTGAAGCTACTGACTGAATGAAAAGAGCTGGCATCTCACTCTCTTTGAATCTTCTTTATCATGCTAAGAGGAGCAGGAAAAAGCAAAAAATTTCAGAATTGCACCTTGCAATGTGGAGAACTTACTGTTTGTGCATTTACAATATTCATTGATTTTTGCCATTGAAAAACGTCCAGAAATGTTTGAAGCTACTGACTGAATGAAAAGAGCTGGCATCTCACTCTCTTTGAATCTTCTTTATCATGCTAAGAGGAGCAGGAAAAAGCAAAAAATTTCAGAATTGCACCTTGCAATGCGGAGAAATTACTGTTTGTGCATTTACAATATTCATTGATTTTTGCCATTGAAAAACATCATGTTATTCATATACCAGAAATGTTTGAAGCTACTGACTGAATGAAAAGAGCTGGCATCTCACTCTCTTTGAATCTTCTAAATCATGCTAAGAGGAGCAGGAAAAAGCAAAAAATTTCAGAATTGCACCTTGCAATGTGGAGAAATTACTGTTTGTGCATTTACAATATTCATTGATTTTTGCCATTGAAAAACGTCGTCCAGAAATGTTTGAAGCTACTGACTGAATGAAAGGAGCTGGCATCTCACTCTCTTTGAATCTTCTTTATCATGCTAAGAGGAGCAGGAAAAAGCAAAAAATTTCAGAATTGCACCTTGCAATGCGGAGAAATTACTGTTTGTGCATTTACAATATTCATTGATTTTTGCCATTGAAAAACATCATGTTATTCATATACCAGAAATGTTTGAAGCTACTGACTGAATGAAAAGAGCTGGCATCTCACTCTCTTTGAATCTTCTTTATCATGCTAAGAGGAGCAGGAAAGAGCAAAAAATTTCAGAATTGCACATTGCAATGTGGAGAAATTACTGTTTGTGCATGTACAATATTCATTGATTTTTGCCATTGAAAAACGTCCAGAAATGTTTGAAGCTACTGACTGAATGAAAGGAGCTGGCATCTCACTCTCTTTGAATCTTCTTTATCATGCAAAGAGGAGCAGGAAAAAGCAAAAAAATTTCAGAATTGCACCTTGCAATGTGGAGAAATTACTGTTTGTGCAGTTACAATATTCATTGATTTTTGCCATTGAAAAACGTCCAGAAATGTTTGAAGCTACTGACTGAATGAAAGGAGCTGGCATCTCACTCTCTTTGAATCTTCTTTATCATGCTAAGAGGAGCAGGAAAAAGCAAAACATTTCAGAATTGCACCTTGCAATGTGGAGAAATTACTGTTTGTGCATTTACAATATTCATTGATTTTTGCCATTGAAAAACGTCCAGAAATGTTTGAAGCTACTGACTGAATGAAAGGAGCTGGATTCTCACTCTCTTTGAATCTTCTTTATCATGCTAAGAGGAGCAGGAAAAAGCAAAAAATTTTAGAATTGCACCTTGCAATGCGGAGAAATTACTGTTTGTGCATTTACAATATTCATTGATTTTTGCCATTGAAAAACATCATGTTATTCATATACCAGAAATGTTTGAAGCTACTGACTGAATGAAAAGAGCTGGCATCTCACTCTCTTTGAATCTTCTTTATCATGCTAAGAGGAGCAAGAAAAAGCAAAAAATTTCAGAATTGCACCTTGCAATGTGGAGAAATTACTGTTTGTGCATTTACAATATTCATTGATTTTTGCCATTGAAAAACATCCAGAAATGTTTGAAGCTACTGACTGAATGAAAGGAGCTGGCATCTCACTCTCTTTGAATCTTCTTTATCATGCTAAGAGGAGCAGGAAAAAGCAAAAAATTTCAGAATTGCACCTTGCAATGCGGAGAAATTACTGTTTGTGCATTTACAATATTCATTGATTTTTGCCATTGAAAAACATCATGTTATTCATATACCAGAAATGTTTGAAGCTACTGACTGAATGAAAAGAGCTGGCATCTCACTCTCTTTGAATCTTCTTTATCATGCTAAGAGGAGCAGGAAAAAGCAAAAAATTTCAGAATTGCACCTTGCAATGTGGAGAAATTACTGTTTGTGCATGTACAATATTTATTGATTTTTGCCATTGAAAAACGTCCAGAAATGTTTGAAGCTACTGACTGAATGAAAGGAGCTGGCATCTCACTCTCTTTGAATTTTCTTTATCATGCTAAGAGGAGCAGGAAAAAGCAAAAAATTTCAGAATTGCACCTTGCAATGTGGAGAAATTACTGTTTGTGCAGTTACAATATTCTTTGATTTTTGCCATTGAAAAATGTCCAGAAATGTTTGAAGCTACTGACTGAATGAAAGGAGCTGGCATCTCACTCTCTTTGAATCTTCTTTATCATGCTAAGAGGAGCAGGAAAAAGCAAAAAATTTCAGAATTGTACCTTGCAATGCGGAGAAATTACTGGTTGTGCATTTGCAATATTCATTGATTTTTGCCATTGAAAAACATCATGTATTCATATACCAGAAATGTTTGAAGCTACTGACTGAATGAAAAGAGCTGGCATCTCACTCTCTTTGAATCTTCTTTATCATGCTAAGAGGAGCAGGAAAAAGCAAAAAATTTCAGAATTGCACCTTGCAATGTGGAGAAATTACTGTTTGTGCATTTACAATATTCATTGATTTTTGCCATTGAAAAACGTCCAGAAATGTTTGAAGCTACTGACTGAATGAAAGGAGCTGGATTCTCACTCTCTTTGAATCTTCTTTATCATGCTAAGAGGAGCAGGAAAAAGCAAAAAATTTCAGAATTGCACCTTGCAATGCGGAGAAATTACTGTTTGTGCATTTACAATATTCATTGATTTTTGCCATTGAAAAACATCATGTTATTCATATACCAGAAATGTTTGAAGCTACTTACTGAATGAAAAGAGCTGGCATCTCACTCTCTTTGAATCTTCTTTATCATGCTAAGAGGAGCAGGAAAAAGCAAAAAATTTCAGAATTGCACCTTGCAATGCGGAGAAATTACTGGTTGTGCATTTACAATATTCATTGATTTTTGCCATTGAAAAACATCATGTATTCATATACCAGAAATGTTTGAAGCTACTGACTGAATGAAAAGAGCTGGCATCTCACTCTCTTTGAATCTTCTTTATCATGCTAAGAGGAGCAGGAAAAAGCAAAAAATTTCAGAATTGCACCTTGCAATGTGGAGAAATTACTGTTTGTGCATTTACAATATTCATTGATTTTTGCCATTGAAAAACGTCCAGAAATGTTTGAAGCTACTGACTGAATGAAAGGAGCTGGCATCTCACTCTCTTTGAATCTTCTTTATCATGCTAAGAGGAGCAGGAAAAAGCAAAAAATTTCAGAATTGCACCCTGCAATGCGGAGAAATTACTGTTTGTGCACTTACAATATTCATTGATTTTTGCCATTGAAAAACATCATGTTATTCATATACCAGAAATGTTTGAAGCTACTGACTGAATGAAAAGAGCTGGCATCTCACTCTCTTTGAATCTTCTTTATCATCCTAAGAGGAGCAGGAAAAAGCAAAAAATTTCAGAATTGCACCTTGCAATGTGGAGAAATTACTGTTTGTGCATTTACAATATTCATTGATTTTGCCATTGAAAAACGTCCAGAAATGTTTGAAGCTACTGACTGAATGAAAGGAGCGGGCATCTCACTCTCTTTGAATCTTCTTTATCATGCTAAGAGGAGCAGGAAAAAGCAAAACATTTCCGAATTGCACCTTGCAATGTGGAGAAATTACTGTTTGTGCATTTACAATATTCATTGATTTTTGCCATTGAAAAACGTCCAGAAATGTTTGAAGCTACTGACTGAATGAAAGGAGCTGGCATCTCACTCTCTTTGAATCTTCTTTATCATGCTAAGAGGAGCAGGAAAAAGCAAAAAATTTCAGAATTGCACCTTGCAATGCGGAGAAATTACTGTTTGTGCATTTACAATATTCATTGATTTTTGCCATTGAAAAACATCATGTTATTCATATACCAGAAATGTTTGAAGCTACTAACTGAACGAAAAGAGCTGGCATCTCACTCTCTTTGAATCTTCTTTATCATGCTAAGAGGAGCAGGAAAAAGCAAAAAATTTCAGAATTGCACCTTGCAATGTGGAGAAATTACTGTTTGTGCATTTACAATATTCATTGATTTTTGCCATTGAAAAACGTCCAGAAATGTTTGAAGCTACTGACTGAATGAAAGGAGCTGGCATCTCACTCTCTTTCAATCTTCTTTATCATGCTAAGAGGACCAGGAAAAAGCAAAAAATTTCAGAATTGCACCTTGCAATGTGGAGAAATTACTGTTTGTGCATTTACAATATTCATTGATTTTTGCCATTGAAAAACGTCCAGAAATGTTTGAAGCTACTGACTGAATGAAAGGAGCTGGCATCTCACTCTCTTTGAATCTTCTTTATCATGCTAAGAGGAGCAGGAAAAAGCAAAAAATTTCAGAATTGCACCTTGCAATGCGGAGAAATTACTGTTTGTGCATTTACAATATTCATTGATTTTTGCCATTGAAAAACATCATGTTATTCATATACCAGAAATGTTTGAAGCTACTAACTGAATGAAAAGAGCTGGCATCTCACTCTCTTTGAATCTTCTTTATCATGCTAAGAGGAGCAGGAAAAATCAAAAAATTTCAGAATTGCACCTTGCAATGTGGAGAAATTACTGTTTGTGCATTTACAATATTCATTGATTTTTGCCATTGAAAAACGTCCAGAAATGTTTGAAGCTACTGACTGAATGAAAGGAGCTGGCATCTCACTCTCTTTGAATCCTCTTTATCATGCTAAGAGGAGCAGGAAAAAGCAAAAAATTTCAGAATTGCACCTTGCAATGCGGAGAAATTACTGTTTGTGCATTTACAATATTCATTGATTTTTGCCATTGAAAAACATCATGTTATTCATATACCAGAAATGTTTGAAGCTACTAACTGAATGAAAAGAGCTGGCATCTCACTCTCTTTGAATCTTCTTTATCATGCTAAGAGGAGCAGGAAAAAGCAAAAAATTTCAGAATTGCACCTTGCAATGTGGAGAAATTACTGTTTGTGCATTTACAATATTCATTGATTTTTGCCATTGAAAAATGTCCAGAAATGTTTGAAGCTACTGACTGAATGAAAGGAGCTGGCATCTCACTCTCTTTGAATCTTCTTTATCATGCTCAGAGGAGCAGGAAAAAGCAAAAAATTTCAGAATTGCACCTTGCAATGCGGAGAAATTACTGTTTGTGCATTTACAATATTCATTGATTTTTGCCATTGAAAAACATCATGTTATTCATATACCAGAAATGTTTGAAGCTACTGACTGAATGAAAAGAGCTGGCATCTCACTCTCTTTGAATCTTCTTTTTCATGCTAAGAGGAGCAGGAAAAAGCAAAACATTTCAGAATTGCACCTTGCAATGTGGAGAAATTACTGTTTGTGCATTTACAATATTCATTGATTTTTGCCATTGAAAAACGTCCAGAAATGTTTGAAGCTACTGACTGAATGAAAGGAGCTGGCATCTCACTCTCTTTGAATCTTCTTTATCATGCTAAGAGGAGCAGGAAAAAGCAAAAAATTTCAGAATTGCATCTTGCAATGCGGAGAAATTACTGGTTGTGCATTTACAATATTCATTGATTTTTGCCATTGAAAAACATCATGTATTCATATACCAGAAATGTTTGAAGCTACTGACTGAATGAAAAGAGCTGGCATCTCACTCTCTTTGAATCTTCTTTATCATGCTAAGAGGAGCAGGAAAAAGCAAAAAATTTCAGAATTGCACCTTGCAATGTGGAGAAATTACTGTTTGTGCATTTACAATATTCATTGATTTTTGCCATTGAAAAACCTCCAGAAAAGTTTGAAGCTACTGACTGAATGAAAGGAGCTGGATTCTCACTCTCTTTGAATCTTCTTTATCATGCTAAGAGGAGCAGGAAAAAGCAAAAAAATTCAGAATTGCACCTTGCAATGCGGAGAAATTACTGTTTGTGCATTTACAATATTCATTGATTTTTGCCATTGAAAAACATCATGTTATTCATATACCAGAAATGTTTGAAGCTACTGACTGAATGAAAAGAGCTGGCATCTCACTCTCTTTGAATCTTCTTTATCATGCTAAGAGGAGCAGGAAAAAGCAAAAAATTTCAGAATTGCACCTTGCAATGTGGAGAAATTACTGTTTGTGCATTTACAATATTCATTGATTTTTGCCATTGAAAAACGTCCAGAAATGTTTGAAGCTACTGACTGAATGAAAGGAGCTGGCATCTCACTCTCTTTGAATCTTCTTTATCATGCTAAGAGGAGCAGGAAAAAGCAAAAAATTTCAGAATTGCACCTTGCAATGCGGAGAAATTACTGTTTGTGCATTTACAATATTCATTGATTTTTGCCATTGAAAAACATCATGTTATTCATATACCAGAAATGTTTGAAGCTACTGACTGAATGAAAAGAGCTGTCATCTCACTCTCTTTGAATCTTCTTTATCATGCTAAGAGGAGCAGGAAAAAGCAAAAAATTTCAGAATTGCACCTTGCAATGTGGAGAAATTACTGTTTGTGCATGTACAATATTTATTGATTTTTGCCATTGAAAAACGTCCAGAAATGTTTGAAGCTACTGACTGAATGAAAGGAGCTGGCATCTCACTCTCTTTGAATCTTCTTTATCATGCTAAGAGGAGCAGGAAAAAGCAAAAAATTTCAGAATTGCACCTTGCAATGTGGAGAAATTACTGTTGGTGCAGTTACAATATTCATTGATTTTTGCCATTGAAAAACGTCCAGAAATGTTTGAAGCTACTGACTGAATGAAAGGGGCTGGCATCTCACTCTCTTTGAATCTTCTTTATCATGCTAAGAGGAGCAGGAAAAAGCAAAAAATTTCCGAATTGTACCTTGCAATGCGGAGAAATTACTGGTTGTGCATTTACAATATTCATTGATTTTTGCCATTGAAAAACATCATGTATTCATATACCAGAAATGTTTGAAGCTACTGACTGAATCAAAAGAGCTGGCATCTCACTCTCTTTGAATCTTCTTTATCATGCTAAGAGGAGCAGGAAAAAGCAAAAAATTTCAGAATTGCACCTTGCAATGTGGAGAAATTCCTGTTTGTGCATGTACAATATTCATTGATTTTTGCCATTGAAAATCGAACAGAAATGTTTGAAGCTACTGACTGAATGAAAGGAGCTGGCATCTCACTCTCTTTGAATCTTCTTTATCATGCTAAGAGGAGCAGGAAAAAGCAAAAAATTTCAGAATTGCATCTTGCAATGCGGAGAAATTACTGGTTGTGCATTTACAATATTCATTGATTTTTGCCATTGAAAAACATCATGTATTCATATACCAGAAATGTTTGAAGCTACTGACTGAATGAAAAGAGCTGGCATCTCACTCTCTTTGAATCTTCTTTATCATGCTAAGAGGAGCAGGAAAAAGCAAAAAAATTCAGAATTGCACCTTGCAATGTGGAGAAATTATTGTTTGTGCATGTACAATATTCATTGATTTTTGCCATTGAAAAACGTCCAGAAATGTTTGAAGCTACTGACTGAATGAAAGGAGCTGGCATCTCACTCTCTTTGAATCTTCTTTATCATGCTAAGAGGAGCAGGAAAAAGCAAAAAATTTCAGAATTGCATCTTGCAATGCGGAGAAATTACTGGTTGTGCATTTACAATATTCATTGATTTTTGTCATTGAAAAACATCATGTATTCATATAACAGAAATGTTTGAAGCTACTGACTGAATGAAAAGAGCTGGCATCTCACTCTCTTTGAATCTTCTTTATCATGCTAAGAGGAGCAGGAAAAAGCAAAAAATTTCAGAATTGCACCTTGCAATGCGGAGAAATTACTGGTTGTGCATTTACAATATTCATTGATTTTTGACATTGAAAAACATCATGTATTCATATACCAGAAATGTTTGAAGCTACTGACTGAATGAAAAGAGCTGGCATCTCACTCTCTTTGAATCTTCTTTATCATGCTAAGAGGAGCAGGAAAAAGCAAAAAATTTCAGAATTGCACCTTGCAATGTGGAGAAATTACTGTTTGTGCATTTACAATATTCATGGATTTTTGCCATTGAAAAACGTCCAGAAATGTTTGAAGCTACTGACTGAATGAAAGGAGCTGGCATCTCAATCTCTTTGAATCTTCTTTATCATGCTAAGAGGAGCAGGAAAAAGCAAAAAATTTCAGAATTGCACCTTGCAATGCGGAGAAATTACGGTTTGTGCATTTACAATATTCATTGATTTTTGCCATTGAAAAACATCATGTTATTCATATACCAGAAATGTTTGAAGCTACTGACTGAATGAAAAGAGCTGGCATCTCACTCTCTTTGAATCTTCTTTATCATGCTAAGAGGAGCAGGAAAAATCAAAAAATTTCAGAATTGCACCTTGCAATGTGGAGAAATTACTGTTTGTGCATTTACAATATTCATTGATTTTTGCCATTGAAAAACGTCCAGAAATGTTTGAAGCTACTGACTGAATGAAAGGAGCTGGCATCTCACTCTCTTTGAATCTTCTTTATCATGCTAAGAGGAGCAGGAAAAAGCAAAAAATTTCAGAATTGCACCTTGCAATGCGGAGAAATTACTGTTTGTGCATTTACAATATTCATTGATTTTTGCCATTGAAAAACATCATGTTATTCATATACCAGAAATGTTTGAAGCTACTGACTGAATGAAAAGAGCTGTCATCTCACTCTCTTTGAATCTTCTTTATCATGCTAAGAGGAGCAGGAAAAAGCAAAAAATTTCAGAATTGCACCTTGCAATGTGGAGAAATTACTGTTTGTGCATGTACAATATTTATTGATTTTTGCCATTGAAAAACGTCCAGAAATGTTTGAAGCTACTGACTGAATGAAAGGAGCTGGCATCTCACTCTCTTTGAATCTTCTTTATCATGCTAAGAGGAGCAGGAAAAAGCAAAAAATTTCAGAATTGCACCTTGCAATGTGGAGAAATTACTGTTGGTGCAGTTACAATATTCATTGATTTTTGCCATTGAAAAACGTCCAGAAATGTTTGAAGCTACTGACTGAATGAAAGGGGCTGGCATCTCACTCTCTTTGAATCTTCTTTATCATGCTAAGAGGAGCAGGAAAAAGCAAAAAATTTCCGAATTGTACCTTGCAATGCGGAGAAATTACTGGTTGTGCATTTACAATATTCATTGATTTTTGCCATTGAAAAACATCATGTATTCATATACCAGAAATGTTTGAAGCTACTGACTGAATCAAAAGAGCTGGCATCTCACTCTCTTTGAATCTTCTTTATCATGCTAAGAGGAGCAGGAAAAAGCAAAAAATTTCAGAATTGCACCTTGCAATGTGGAGAAATTCCTGTTTGTGCATGTACAATATTCATTGATTTTTGCCATTGAAAATCGTCCAGAAATGTTTGAAGCTACTGACTGAATGAAAGGAGCTGGCATCTCACTCTCTTTGAATCTTCTTTATCATGCTAAGAGGAGCAGGAAAAAGCAAAAAATTTCAGAATTGCATCTTGCAATGCGGAGAAATTACTGGTTGTGCATTTACAATATTCATTGATTTTTGCCATTGAAAAACATCATGTATTCATATACCAGAAATGTTTGAAGCTACTGACTGAATGAAAAGAGCTGGCATCTCACTCTCTTTGAATCTTCTTTATCATGCTAAGAGGAGCAGGAAAAAGCAAAAAAATTCAGAATTGCACCTTGCAATGTGGAGAAATTATTGTTTGTGCATGTACAATATTCATTGATTTTTGCCATTGAAAAACGTCCAGAAATGTTTGAAGCTACTGACTGAATGAAAGGAGCTGGCATCTCACTCTCTTTGAATCTTCTTTATCATGCTAAGAGGAGCAGGAAAAAGCAAAAAATTTCAGAATTGCATCTTGCAATGCGGAGAAATTACTGGTTGTGCATTTACAATATTCATTGATTTTTGTCATTGAAAAACATCATGTATTCATATAACAGAAATGTTTGAAGCTACTGACTGAATGAAAAGAGCTGGCATCTCACTCTCTTTGAATCTTCTTTATCATGCTAAGAGGAGCAGGAAAAAGCAAAAAATTTCAGAATTGCACCTTGCAATGCGGAGAAATTACTGGTTGTGCATTTACAATATTCATTGATTTTTGACATTGAAAAACATCATGTATTCATATACCAGAAATGTTTGAAGCTACTGACTGAATGAAAAGAGCTGGCATCTCACTCTCTTTGAATCTTCTTTATCATGCTAAGAGGAGCAGGAAAAAGCAAAAAATTTCAGAATTGCACCTTGCAATGTGGAGAAATTACTGTTTGTGCATTTACAATATTCATGGATTTTTGCCATTGAAAAACGTCCAGAAATGTTTGAAGCTACTGACTGAATGAAAGGAGCTGGCATCTCAATCTCTTTGAATCTTCTTTATCATGCTAAGAGGAGCAGGAAAAAGCAAAAAATTTCAGAATTGCACCTTGCAATGCGGAGAAATTACGGTTTGTGCATTTACAATATTCATTGATTTTTGCCATTGAAAAACATCATGTTATTCATATACCAGAAATGTTTGAAGCTACTGACTGAATGAAAAGAGCTGGCATCTCACTCTCTTTGAATCTTCTTTATCATGCTAAGAGGAGCAGGAAAAATCAAAAAATTTCAGAATTGCACCTTGCAATGTGGAGAAATTACTGTTTGTGCATTTACAATATTCATTGATTTTTGCCATTGAAAAACGTCCAGAAATGTTTGAAGCTACTGATTGAATGAAAGGAGCTGGCATCTCACTCTCTTTGAATCTTCTTTATCATGCTATGAGGAGCAGGAAAAAGCAAAAAATTTCAGAATTGCACCTTGCAATGCGGAGAAATTACTGTTTGTGCATTTACAATATTCATTGATTTTTGCCATTGAAAAACATCATGTTATTCATATACCAGAAATGTTTGAAGCTACTGACTGAATCAAAAGAGCTGGCATCTCACTCTCTTTGAATCTTCTTTATCATGCTAAGAGGAGCAGGAAAAAGCAAAAAATTTCAGAATTGCACCTTGCAATGTGGAGAAATTCCTGTTTGTGCATGTACAATATTCATTGATTTTTGCCATTGAAAAACGTCCAGAAATGTTTGAAGCTACTGACTGAATGAAAGGAGCTGGCATCTCACTCTCTTTGAATCTTCTTTATCATGCTAAGAGGAGCAGGAAAAAGCAAAAAATTTCAGAATTGCATCTTGCAATGCGGAGAAATTACTGGTTGTGCATTAACAATATTCATTGATTTTTGCCATTGAAAAACATCATGTATTCATATACCAGAAATGTTTGAAGCGACTGACTGAATGAAAAGAGCTGGCATCTCACTCTCTTTGAATCTTCTTTATCATGCTAAGAGGAGCAGGAAAAAGCAAAAAATTTCAGAATTGCACCTTGCAATGTGGAGAAATTACTGTTTGTGCATGTACAATATTCATTGATTTTTGCCATTGAAAAACGTCCAGAAATGTTTGAAGCTACTGACTGAATGAAAGGAGCTGGCATCTCACTCTCTTTGAATCTTCTTTATCATGCTAAGAGGAGCAGGAAAAAGCAAAAAATTTCAGAATTGCACCTTGCAATGCGGAGAAATTACTGTTTGTGCATTTACAATATTCATTGATTTTTGCCATTGAAAAACATCATGTTATTCATATACCAGAAATGTTTGAAGCTACTAACTGAACGAAAAGAGCTGGCATCTCACTCTCTTTGAATCTTCTTTATCATGCTAAGAGGAGCAGGAAAAAGCAAAAAATTTCAGAATTGCACCTTGCAATGTGGAGAAATTACTGTTTGTGCATTTACAATATTCATTGATTTTTGCCATTGAAAAACGTCCAGAAATGTTTGAAGCTACTGACTGAATGAAAGGAGCTGGCATCTCACTCTCTTTGAATCTTCTTTATCATGCTAAGAGGACCAGGAAAAAGCAAAAAATTTCAGAATTGCACCTTGCAATGTGGAGAAATTACTGTTTGTGCATTTACAATATTCATTGATTTTTGCCATTGAAAAACGTCCAGAAATGTTTGAAGCTACTGACTGAATGAAAGGAGCTGGCATCTCACTCTCTTTGAATCTTCTTTATCATGCTAAGAGGAGCAGGAAAAAGCAAAAAATTTCAGAATTGCACCTTGCAATGCGGAGAAATTACTGTTTGTGCATTTACAATATTCATTGATTTTTGCCATTGAAAAACATCATGTTATTCATATACCAGAAATGTTTGAAGCTACTAACTGAATGAAAAGAGCTGGCATCTCACTCTCTTTGAATCTTCTTTATCATGCTAAGAGGAGCAGGAAAAAGCAAAAAATTTCAGAATTGCACCTTGCAATGTGGAGAAATTACTGTTTGTGCATTTACAATATTCATTGATTTTTGCCATTGAAAAACGTCCAGAAATGTTTGAAGCTACTGACTGAATGAAAGGAGCTGGCATCTCACTCTCTTTGAATCCTCTTTATCATGCTAAGAGGAGCAGGAAAAAGCAAAAAATTTCAGAATTGCACCTTGCAATGCGGAGAAATTACTGTTTGTGCATTTACAATATTCATTGATTTTTGCCATTGAAAAACATCATGTTATTCATATACCAGAAATGTTTGAAGCTACTAACTGAATGAAAAGAGCTGGCATCTCACTCTCTTTGAATCTTCTTTATCATGCTAAGAGGAGCAGGAAAAAGCAAAAAATTTCAGAATTGCACCTTGCAATGTGGAGAAATTACTGTTTGTGCATTTACAATATTCATTGATTTTTGCCATTGAAAAATGTCCAGAAATGTTTGAAGCTACTGACTGAATGAAAGGAGCTGGCATCTCACTCTCTTTGAATCTTCTTTATCATGCTCAGAGGAGCAGGAAAAAGCAAAAAATTTCAGAATTGCACCTTGCAATGCGGAGAAATTACTGTTTGTGCATTTACAATATTCATTGATTTTTGCCATTGAAAAACATCATGTTATTCATATACCAGAAATGTTTGAAGCTACTGACTGAATGAAAAGAGCTGGCATCTCACTCTCTTTGAATCTTCTTTTTCATGCTAAGAGGAGCAGGAAAAAGCAAAACATTTCAGAATTGCACCTTGCAATGTGGAGAAATTACTGTTTGTGCATTTACAATATTCATTGATTTTTGCCATTGAAAAACGTCCAGAAATGTTTGAAGCTACTGACTGAATGAAAGGAGCTGGCATCTCACTCTCTTTGAATCTTCTTTATCATGCTAAGAGGAGCAGGAAAAAGCAAAAAATTTCAGAATTGCATCTTGCAATGCGGAGAAATTACTGGTTGTGCATTTACAATATTCATTGATTTTTGCCATTGAAAAACATCATGTATTCATATACCAGAAATGTTTGAAGCTACTGACTGAATGAAAAGAGCTGGCATCTCACTCTCTTTGAATCTTCTTTATCATGCTAAGAGGAGCAGGAAAAAGCAAAAAATTTCAGAATTGCACCTTGCAATGTGGAGAAATTACTGTTTGTGCATTTACAATATTCATTGATTTTTGCCATTGAAAAACCTCCAGAAAAGTTTGAAGCTACTGACTGAATGAAAGGAGCTGGATTCTCACTCTCTTTGAATCTTCTTTATCATGCTAAGAGGAGCAGGAAAAAGCAAAAAAATTCAGAATTGCACCTTGCAATGCGGAGAAATTACTGTTTGTGCATTTACAATATTCATTGATTTTTGCCATTGAAAAACATCATGTTATTCATATACCAGAAATGTTTGAAGCTACTGACTGAATGAAAAGAGCTGGCATCTCACTCTCTTTGAATCTTCTTTATCATGCTAAGAGGAGCAGGAAAAAGCAAAAAATTTCAGAATTGCACCTTGCAATGTGGAGAAATTACTGTTTGTGCATTTACAATATTCATTGATTTTTGCCATTGAAAAACGTCCAGAAATGTTTGAAGCTACTGACTGAATGAAAGGAGCTGGCATCTCACTCTCTTTGAATCTTCTTTATCATGCTAAGAGGAGCAGGAAAAAGCAAAAAATTTCAGAATTGCACCTTGCAATGCGGAGAAATTACTGTTTGTGCATTTACAATATTCATTGATTTTTGCCATTGAAAAACATCATGTTATTCATATACCAGAAATGTTTGAAGCTACTGACTGAATGAAAAGAGCTGTCATCTCACTCTCTTTGAATCTTCTTTATCATGCTAAGAGGAGCAGGAAAAAGCAAAAAATTTCAGAATTGCACCTTGCAATGTGGAGAAATTACTGTTTGTGCATGTACAATATTTATTGATTTTTGCCATTGAAAAACGTCCAGAAATGTTTGAAGCTACTGACTGAATGAAAGGAGCTGGCATCTCACTCTCTTTGAATCTTCTTTATCATGCTAAGAGGAGCAGGAAAAAGCAAAAAATTTCAGAATTGCACCTTGCAATGTGGAGAAATTACTGTTGGTGCAGTTACAATATTCATTGATTTTTGCCATTGAAAAACGTCCAGAAATGTTTGAAGCTACTGACTGAATGAAAGGGGCTGGCATCTCACTCTCTTTGAATCTTCTTTATCATGCTAAGAGGAGCAGGAAAAAGCAAAAAATTTCCGAATTGTACCTTGCAATGCGGAGAAATTACTGGTTGTGCATTTACAATGTTCATTGATTTTTGCCATTGAAAAACATCATGTATTCATATACCAGAAATGTTTGAAGCTACTGACTGAATCAAAAGAGCTGGCATCTCACTCTCTTTGAATCTTCTTTATCATGCTAAGAGGAGCAGGAAAAAGCAAAAAATTTCAGAATTGCACCTTGCAATGTGGAGAAATTCCTGTTTGTGCATGTACAATATTCATTGATTTTTGCCATTGAAAATCGTCCAGAAATGTTTGAAGCTACTGACTGAATGAAAGGAGCTGGCATCTCACTCTCTTTGAATCTTCTTTATCATGCTAAGAGGAGCAGGAAAAAGCAAAAAATTTCAGAATTGCATCTTGCAATGCGGAGAAATTACTGGTTGTGCATTTACAATATTCATTGATTTTTGCCATTGAAAAACATCATGTATTCATATACCAGAAATGTTTGAAGCTACTGACTGAATGAAAAGAGCTGGCATCTCACTCTCTTTGAATCTTCTTTATCATGCTAAGAGGAGCAGGAAAAAGCAAAAAAATTCAGAATTGCACCTTGCAATGTGGAGAAATTATTGTTTGTGCATGTACAATATTCATTGATTTTTGCCATTGAAAAACGTCCAGAAATGTTTGAAGCTACTGACTGAATGAAAGGAGCTGGCATCTCACTCTCTTTGAATCTTCTTTATCATGCTAAGAGGAGCAGGAAAAAGCAAAAAATTTCAGAATTGCATCTTGCAATGCGGAGAAATTACTGGTTGTGCATTTACAATATTCATTGATTTTTGTCATTGAAAAACATCATGTATTCATATACCAGAAATGTTTGAAGCTACTGACTGAATGAAAAGAGCTGGCATCTCACTCTCTTTGAATCTTCTTTATCATGCTAAGAGGAGCAGGAAAAAGCAAAAAATTTCAGAATTGCACCTTGCAATGCGGAGAAATTACTGGTTGTGCATTTACAATATTCATTGATTTTTGACATTGAAAAACATCATGTATTCATATACCAGAAATGTTTGAAGCTACTGACTGAATGAAAAGAGCTGGCATCTCACTCTCTTTGAATCTTCTTTATCATGCTAAGAGGAGCAGGAAAAAGCAAAAAATTTCAGAATTGCACCTTGCAATGTGGAGAAATTACTGTTTGTGCATTTACAATATTCATGGATTTTTGCCATTGAAAAACGTCCAGAAATGTTTGAAGCTACTGACTGAATGAAAGGAGCTGGCATCTCAATCTCTTTGAATCTTCTTTATCATGCTAAGAGGAGCAGGAAAAAGCAAAAAATTTCAGAATTGCACCTTGCAATGCGGAGAAATTACTGTTTGTGCATTTACAATATTCATTGATTTTTGCCATTGAAAAACATCATGTTATTCATATACCAGAAATGTTTGAAGCTACTGACTGAATGAAAAGAGCTGGCATCTCACTCTCTTTGAATCTTCTTTATCATGCTAAGAGGAGCAGGAAAAATCAAAAAATTTCAGAATTGCACCTTGCAATGTGGAGAAATTACTGTTTGTGCATTTACAATATTCATTGATTTTTGCCATTGAAAAACGTCCAGAAATGTTTGAAGCTACTGATTGAATGAAAGGAGCTGGCATCTCACTCTCTTTGAATCTTCTTTATCATGCTATGAGGAGCAGGAAAAAGCAAAAAATTTCAGAATTGCACCTTGCAATGCGGAGAAATTACTGTTTGTGCATTTACAATATTCATTGATTTTTGCCATTGAAAAACATCATGTTATTCATATACCAGAAATGTTTGAAGCTACTGACTGAATCAAAAGAGCTGGCATCTCACTCTCTTTGAATCTTCTTTATCATGCTAAGAGGAGCAGGAAAAAGCAAAAAATTTCAGAATTGCACCTTGCAATGTGGAGAAATTCCTGTTTGTGCATGTACAATATTCATTGATTTTTGCCATTGAAAAACGTCCAGAAATGTTTGAAGCTACTGACTGAATGAAAGGAGCAGTCATCTCACTCTCTTTGAATCTTCTTTATCATGCTAAGAGGAGCAGGAAAAAGCAAAAAATTTCAGAATTGCACCTTGCAATGCGGAGAAATTACTGTTTGTGCATTTACAATATTCATTGATTTTTGCCATTAAAAAACATCATGTTATTCATATACCAGAAATGTTTGAAGCTACTGACTGAATGAAAAGAGCTGGCATCTCACTCTCTTTGAATCTTCTTTATCATGCTAAGAGGAGCAGGAAAAATCAAAAAATTTCAGAATTGCACCTTGCAATGTGGAGAAATTACTGTTTGTGCATTTACAATATTCATTGATTTTTGCCATTGAAAAACGTCCAGAAATGTTTGAAGCTACTGATTGAATGAAAGGAGCTGGCATCTCACTCTCTTTGAATCTTCTTTATCATGCTATGAGGAGCAGGAAAAAGCAAAAAATTTCAGAATTGCACCTTGCAATGCGGAGAAATTACTGTTTGTGCATTTACAATATTCATTGATTTTTGCCATTGAAAAACATCATGTTATTCATATACCAGAAATGTTTGAAGCTACTGACTGAATCAAAAGAGCTGGCATCTCACTCTCTTTGAATCTTCTTTATCATGCTAAGAGGAGCAGGAAAAAGCAAAAAATTTCAGAATTGCACCTTGCAATGTGGAGAAATTCCTGTTTGTGCATGTACAATATTCATTGATTTTTGCCATTGAAAAACGTCCAGAAATGTTTGAAGCTACTGACTGAATGAAAGGAGCAGTCATCTCACTCTCTTTGAATCTTCTTTATCATGCTAAGAGGAGCAGGAAAAAGCAAAAAATTTCAGAATTGCATCTTGCAATGCGGAGAAATTACTGGTTGTGCATTAACAATATTCATTGATTTTTGCCATTGAAAAACATCATGTATTCATATACCAGAAATGTTTGAAGCGACTAACTGAATGAAAAGAGCTGGCATCTCACTCTCTTTGAATCTTCTTTATCATGCTAAGAGGAGCAGGAAAAAGCAAAAAATTTCAGAATTGCACCTTGCAATGTGGAGAAATTACTGTTTGTGCATGTACAATATTCATTGATTTTTGCCATTGAAAAACGTCCAGAAATGTTTGAAGCTACTGACTGAATGAAAGGAGCTGGCATCTCAATCTCTTTGAATCTTCTTTATCATGCTAAGAGGAGCAGGAAAAAGCAAAAAATTTCAGAATTGCATCTTGCAATGCGGAGAAATTACTGGTTGTGCATTTACAATATTCATTGATTTTTGTCATTGAAAAACATCATGTATTCATATACCAGAAATGTTTGAAGCTACTGACTGAATGAAAAGAGCTGGCATCTCACTCTCTTTGAATCTTCTTTATCATGCTAAGAGGAGCAGGAAAAAGCAAAAAATTTCAGAATTGCACCTTGCAATGTGGAGAAATTACTGTTTGTGCATGTACAATATTCATTGATTTTTGCCATTGAAAAACGTCCAGAAATGTTTGAAGCTACTGACTGAATGAAAGGAGCTGGCATCTCACTCTCTTTGAATCTTCTTTATCATGCTAAGAGGAGCAGGAAAAAGCAAAAAAATTCAGAATTGCATCTTGCAATGCGGAGAAATTACTGGTTGTGCATTAACAATATTCATTGATTTTTGCCATTGAAAAACATCATGTATTCATATACCAGAAATGTTTGAAGCGACTGACTGAATGAAAAGAGCTGGCATCTCACTCTCTTTGAATCTTCTTTATCATGCTAAGAGGAGCAGGAAAAAGCAAAAAATTTCAGAATTGCACCTTGCAATGTGGAGAAATTACTGTTTGTGCATGTACAATATTCATTGATTTTTGCCATTGAAAAACGTCCAGAAATGTTTGAAGCTACTGACTGAATGAAAGGAGCTGGCATCTCAATCTCTTTGAATCTTCTTTATCATGCTAAGAGGAGCAGGAAAAAGCAAAAAATTTCAGAATTGCATCTTGCAATGCGGAGAAATTACTGGTTGTGCATTAACAATATTCATTGATTTTTGCCATTGAAAAACATCATGTATTCATATACCAGAAATGTTTGAAGCGACTGACTGAATGAAAAGAGCTGGCATCTCACTCTCTTTGAATCTTCTTTATCATGCTAAGAGGAGCAGGAAAAAGCAAAAAATTTCAGAATTGCACCTTGCAATGTGGAGAAATTACTGTTTGTGCATGTACAATATTCATTGATTTTTGCCATTGAAAAACGTCCAGAAATGTTTGAAGCTACTGACTGAATGAAAGAAGCTGGCATCTCAATCTCTTTGAATCTTCTTTATCATGCTAAGAGGAGCAGGAAAAAGCAAAAAATTTCAGAATTGCATCTTGCAATGCGGAGAAATTACTGGTTGTGCATTTACAATATTCATTGATTTTTGTCATTGAAAAACATCATGTATTCATATACCAGAAATGTTTGAAGCTACTGACTGAATGAAAAGAGCTGGCATTTCACTCTCTTTGAATCTTCTTTATCATGCTAAGAGGAGCAGGAAAAAGCAAAAAATTTCAGAATTGCACCTTGCAATGTGGAGAAATTACTGTTTGTGCATTTACAATATTCATTGATTTTTGCCATTGAAAACGTCCAGAAATGTTTGAAGCTACTGACTGAATGAAAGGAGCTGGATTCTCACTCTCTTTGAATCTTCTTTATCATGCTAAGAGGAGCAGGAAAAAGCAAAAAATTTCAGAATTGCACCTTGCAATGCGGAGAAATTATTGTTTGTGCATTTACAATATTCATTGATTTTTGCCATTGAAAAACATCATGTTATTCATATACCAGAAATGTTTGAACCTACTGACTGAATGAAAAGAGCTGGCATCTCACTCTCTTTGAATCTTCTTTATCATGCTAAGAGGAGCAGGAAAAAGCAAAAAATTTCAGAATTGCACCTTGCAATGCGGAGAAATTACTGGTTGTGCATTTACAATATTCATTGATTTTTGCCATTGAAAAACATCATGTTATTCATATACCAGAAATGTTTGAAGCTACTAACTGAATGAAAAGAGCTGGCATCTCACTCTCTTTGAATCTTCTTTATCATGCTAAGAGGAGCAGGAAAAAGCAAAAAATTTCAGAATTGCACCTTGCAATGTGGAGAAATTACTGTTTGTGCATTTACAATATTCATTGATTTTTGCCATTGAAAAACGTCCAGAAATGTTTGAAGCTACTGACTGAATGAAAGGAGCTGGCATCTCACTCTCTTTGAATCTTCTTTATCATGCTAAGAAGAGCAGGAAAAAGCAAAAAATTTCAGAATTGCACCTTGCAATGCGGAGAAATTACTGTTTGTGCATTTACAATATTCATTGATTTTTGCCATTGAAAAACATCATGTTATTGATATACCAGAAATGTTTGAAGCTACTGACTGAATGAAAAGAGCTGGCATCTCACTCTCTTTGAATCTTCTTTATCATGCTAAGAGGAGCAGGAAAAAGTAAAAAATTTCAGAATTGCACCTTGCAATGTGGAGAAATTACTGTTTGTGCATTTACAATATTCATTGATTTTTGCCATTGAAAAACGTCCAGAAATGTTTGAAGCTACTGACTGAATGAAAGGAGCTGGCATCTCACTCTCTTTGAATCTTCTTTATCATGCTAAGAGGAGCAGGAAAAAGCAAAAAATTTCAGAATTGCACCTTGCAATGTGGAGAAATTACTGTTTGTGCATTTACAATATTCATTGATTTTTGCCATTGAAAAACGTCCAGAAATGTTTGAAGCTACTGACTGAATGAAAGGAGCTGGCATCTCACTCTCTTTGAATCTTCTTTGTCATGCTAAGAGGACCAGGAAAAAGCAAAAAATTTCAGAATTGCACCTTGCAATGCGGAGAAATTACTGTTTGTGCATTTACAATATTCATTGATTTTTGCCATTGAAAAACATCATGTTATTCATGTACCAGAAATGTTTGAAGCTACTGACTGAATGAAAAGTGCTGGCATCTCACTCTCTTTGAATCTTCTTTATCATGCTAAGAGGAGCAGGAAAAAGCAAAAAATTTCAGAATTGCACCTTGCAATGTGGAGAAATTACTGTTTGTGCATTTACAATATTCATGGATTTTTGCCATTGAAAAACGTCCAGAAATGTTTGAAGCTACTGACTGAATGAAAAGAGCTGGCATCTCACTCTCTTTGAATCTTCTTTATCATGCTAAGAGGAGCAGGAAAAAGCAAAAAATTTCAGAATTGCACCTTGCAATGCGGAGAAATTACTGGTTGTGCATTTACAATATTCATTGATTTTTGCCATTGAAAAACATCATGTATTCATATACCAGAAATGTTTGAAGCTACTGACTGAATGAAAAGAGCTGGCATCTCACTCTCTTTGAATCTTCTTTATCATGCTAAGAGGAGCAGGAAAAAGCAAAAAAATTCAGAATTGCACCTTGCAATGTGGAGAAATTATTGTTTGTGCATGTACAATATTCATTGATTTTTGCCATTGAAAAACGTCCAGAAATGTTTGAAGCTACTGACTGAATGAAAGGAGCTGGCATCTCACTCTCTTTGAATCTTCTTTATCATGCTAAGAGGAGCAGGAAAAAGCAAAAAATTTCAGAATTGCATCTTGCAATGCGGAGAAATTACTGGTTGTGCATTTACAATATTCATTGATTTTTGTCATTGAAAAACATCATGTATTCATATACCAGAAATGTTTGAAGCTACTGACTGAATGAAAAGAGCTGGCATCTCACTCTCTTTGAATCTTCTTTATCATGCTAAGAGGAGCAGGAAAAAGCAAAAAATTTCAGAATTGCACCTTGCAATGTGGAGAAATTACTGTTTGTGCATGTACAATATTTATTGATTTTTGCCATTGAAAAACGTCCAGAAATGTTTGAAGCTACTGACTGAATGAAAGGAGCTGGCATCTCACTCTCTTTGAATCTTCTTTATCATGCTAAGAGGAGCAGGAAAAAGCAAAAAATTTCAGAATTGCACCTTGCAATGTGGAGAAATTACTGTTGGTGCAGTTACAATATTCATTGATTTTTGCCATTGAAAAACGTCCAGAAATGTTTGAAGCTACTGACTGAATGAAAGGGGCTGGCATCTCACTCTCTTTGAATCTTCTTTATCATGCTAAGAGGAGCAGGAAAAAGCAAAAAATTTCCGAATTGTACCTTGCAATGCGGAGAAATTACTGGTTGTGCATTTACAATGTTCATTGATTTTTGCCATTGAAAAACATCATGTATTCATATACCAGAAATGTTTGAAGCTACTGACTGAATCAAAAGAGCTGGCATCTCACTCTCTTTGAATCTTCTTTATCATGCTAAGAGGAGCAGGAAAAAGCAAAAAATTTCAGAATTGCACCTTGCAATGTGGAGAAATTCCTGTTTGTGCATGTACAATATTCATTGATTTTTGCCATTGAAAATCGTCCAGAAATGTTTGAAGCTACTGACTGAATGAAAGGAGCTGGCATCTCACTCTCTTTGAATCTTCTTTATCATGCTAAGAGGAGCAGGAAAAAGCAAAAAATTTCAGAATTGCATCTTGCAATGCGGAGAAATTACTGGTTGTGCATTTACAATATTCATTGATTTTTGCCATTGAAAAACATCATGTATTCATATACCAGAAATGTTTGAAGCTACTGACTGAATGAAAAGAGCTGGCATCTCACTCTCTTTGAATCTTCTTTATCATGCTAAGAGGAGCAGGAAAAAGCAAAAAAATTCAGAATTGCACCTTGCAATGTGGAGAAATTATTGTTTGTGCATGTACAATATTCATTGATTTTTGCCATTGAAAAACGTCCAGAAATGTTTGAAGCTACTGACTGAATGAAAGGAGCTGGCATCTCACTCTCTTTGAATCTTCTTTATCATGCTAAGAGGAGCAGGAAAAAGCAAAAAAATTCAGAATTGCATCTTGCAATGCGGAGAAATTACTGGTTGTGCATTAACAATATTCATTGATTTTTGCCATTGAAAAACATCATGTATTCATATACCAGAAATGTTTGAAGCGACTGACTGAATGAAAAGAGCTGGCATCTCACTCTCTTTGAATCTTCTTTATCATGCTAAGAGGAGCAGGAAAAAGCAAAAAATTTCAGAATTGCACCTTGCAATGTGGAGAAATTACTGTTTGTGCATGTACAATATTCATTGATTTTTGCCATTGAAAAACGTCCAGAAATGTTTGAAGCTACTGACTGAATGAAAGGAGCTGGCATCTCAATCTCTTTGAATCTTCTTTATCATGCTAAGAGGAGCAGGAAAAAGCAAAAAATTTCAGAATTGCATCTTGCAATGCGGAGAAATTACTGGTTGTGCATTAACAATATTCATTGATTTTTGCCATTGAAAAACATCATGTATTCATATACCAGAAATGTTTGAAGCGACTGACTGAATGAAAAGAGCTGGCATCTCACTCTCTTTGAATCTTCTTTATCATGCTAAGAGGAGCAGGAAAAAGCAAAAAATTTCAGAATTGCACCTTGCAATGTGGAGAAATTACTGTTTGTGCATGTACAATATTCATTGATTTTTGCCATTGAAAAACGTCCAGAAATGTTTGAAGCTACTGACTGAATGAAAGAAGCTGGCATCTCAATCTCTTTGAATCTTCTTTATCATGCTAAGAGGAGCAGGAAAAAGCAAAAAATTTCAGAATTGCATCTTGCAATGCGGAGAAATTACTGGTTGTGCATTTACAATATTCATTGATTTTTGTCATTGAAAAACATCATGTATTCATATACCAGAAATGTTTGAAGCTACTGACTGAATGAAAAGAGCTGGCATCTCACTCTCTTTGAATCTTCTTTATCATGCTAAGAGGAGCAGGAAAAAGCAAAAAATTTCAGAATTGCACCTTGCAATGTGGAGAAATTACTGTTTGTGCATTTACAATATTCATTGATTTTTGCCATTGAAAACGTCCAGAAATGTTTGAAGCTACTGACTGAATGAAAGGAGCTGGATTCTCACTCTCTTTGAATCTTCTTTATCATGCTAAGAGGAGCAGGAAAAAGCAAAAAATTTCAGAATTGCACCTTGCAATGCGGAGAAATTATTGTTTGTGCATTTACAATATTCATTGATTTTTGCCATTGAAAAACATCATGTTATTCATATACCAGAAATGTTTGAACCTACTGACTGAATGAAAAGAGCTGGCATCTCACTCTCTTTGAATCTTCTTTATCATGCTAAGAGGAGCAGGAAAAAGCAAAAAATTTCAGAATTGCACCTTGCAATGCGGAGAAATTACTGGTTGTGCATTTACAATATTCATTGATTTTTGCCATTGAAAAACATCATGTTATTCATATACCAGAAATGTTTGAAGCTACTAACTGAATGAAAAGAGCTGGCATCTCACTCTCTTTGAATCTTCTTTATCATGCTAAGAGGAGCAGGAAAAAGCAAAAAATTTCAGAATTGCACCTTGCAATGTGGAGAAATTACTGTTTGTGCATTTACAATATTCATTGATTTTTGCCATTGAAAAACGTCCAGAAATGTTTGAAGCTACTGACTGAATGAAAGGAGCTGGCATCTCACTCTCTTTGAATCTTCTTTATCATGCTAAGAAGAGCAGGAAAAAGCAAAAAATTTCAGAATTGCACCTTGCAATGCGGAGAAATTACTGTTTGTGCATTTACAATATTCATTGATTTTTGCCATTGAAAAACATCATGTTATTGATATACCAGAAATGTTTGAAGCTACTGACTGAATGAAAAGAGCTGGCATCTCACTCTCTTTGAATCTTCTTTATCATGCTAAGAGGAGCAGGAAAAAGTAAAAAATTTCAGAATTGCACCTTGCAATGTGGAGAAATTACTGTTTGTGCATTTACAATATTCATTGATTTTTGCCATTGAAAAACGTCCAGAAATGTTTGAAGCTACTGACTGAATGAAAGGAGCTGGCATCTCACTCTCTTTGAATCTTCTTTATCATGCTAAGAGGAGCAGGAAAAAGCAAAAAATTTCAGAATTGCACCTTGCAATGTGGAGAAATTACTGTTTGTGCATTTACAATATTCATTGATTTTTGCCATTGAAAAACGTCCAGAAATGTTTGAAGCTACTGACTGAATGAAAGGAGCTGGCATCTCACTCTCTTTGAATCTTCTTTGTCATGCTAAGAGGACCAGGAAAAAGCAAAAAATTTCAGAATTGCACCTTGCAATGCGGAGAAATTACTGTTTGTGCATTTACAATATTCATTGATTTTTGCCATTGAAAAACATCATGTTATTCATGTACCAGAAATGTTTGAAGCTACTGACTGAATGAAAAGTGCTGGCATCTCACTCTCTTTGAATCTTCTTTATCATGCTAAGAGGAGCAGGAAAAAGCAAAAAATTTCAGAATTGCACCTTGCAATGTGGAGAAATTACTGTTTGTGCATTTACAATATTCATGGATTTTTGCCATTGAAAAACGTCCAGAAATGTTTGAAGCTACTGACTGAATGAAAAGAGCTGGCATCTCACTCTCTTTGAATCTTCTTTATCATGCTAAGAGGAGCAGGAAAAAGCAAAAAATTTCAGAATTGCACCTTGCAATGCGGAGAAATTACTGGTTGTGCATTTACAATATTCATTGATTTTTGCCATTGAAAAACATCATGTATTCATATACCAGAAATGTTTGAAGCTACTGACTGAATGAAAAGAGCTGGCATCTCACTCTCTTTGAATCTTCTTTATCATGCTAAGAGGAGCAGGAAAAAGCAAAAAAATTCAGAATTGCACCTTGCAATGTGGAGAAATTATTGTTTGTGCATGTACAATATTCATTGATTTTTGCCATTGAAAAACGTCCAGAAATGTTTGAAGCTACTGACTGAATGAAAGGAGCTGGCATCTCACTCTCTTTGAATCTTCTTTATCATGCTAAGAGGAGCAGGAAAAAGCAAAAAATTTCAGAATTGCATCTTGCAATGCGGAGAAATTACTGGTTGTGCATTTACAATATTCATTGATTTTTGTCATTGAAAAACATCATGTATTCATATACCAGAAATGTTTGAAGCTACTGACTGAATGAAAAGAGCTGGCATCTCACTCTCTTTGAATCTTCTTTATCATGCTAAGAGGAGCAGGAAAAAGCAAAAAATTTCAGAATTGCACCTTGCAATGTGGAGAAATTACTGTTTGTGCATGTACAATATTTATTGATTTTTGCCATTGAAAAACGTCCAGAAATGTTTGAAGCTACTGACTGAATGAAAGGAGCTGGCATCTCACTCTCTTTGAATCTTCTTTATCATGCTAAGAGGAGCAGGAAAAAGCAAAAAATTTCAGAATTGCACCTTGCAATGTGGAGAAATTACTGTTGGTGCAGTTACAATATTCATTGATTTTTGCCATTGAAAAACGTCCAGAAATGTTTGAAGCTACTGACTGAATGAAAGGGGCTGGCATCTCACTCTCTTTGAATCTTCTTTATCATGCTAAGAGGAGCAGGAAAAAGCAAAAAATTTCCGAATTGTACCTTGCAATGCGGAGAAATTACTGGTTGTGCATTTACAATGTTCATTGATTTTTGCCATTGAAAAACATCATGTATTCATATACCAGAAATGTTTGAAGCTACTGACTGAATCAAAAGAGCTGGCATCTCACTCTCTTTGAATCTTCTTTATCATGCTAAGAGGAGCAGGAAAAAGCAAAAAATTTCAGAATTGCACCTTGCAATGTGGAGAAATTCCTGTTTGTGCATGTACAATATTCATTGATTTTTGCCATTGAAAATCGTCCAGAAATGTTTGAAGCTACTGACTGAATGAAAGGAGCTGGCATCTCACTCTCTTTGAATCTTCTTTATCATGCTAAGAGGAGCAGGAAAAAGCAAAAAATTTCAGAATTGCATCTTGCAATGCGGAGAAATTACTGGTTGTGCATTTACAATATTCATTGATTTTTGCCATTGAAAAACATCATGTATTCATATACCAGAAATGTTTGAAGCTACTGACTGAATGAAAAGAGCTGGCATCTCACTCTCTTTGAATCTTCTTTATCATGCTAAGAGGAGCAGGAAAAAGCAAAAAAATTCAGAATTGCACCTTGCAATGTGGAGAAATTATTGTTTGTGCATGTACAATATTCATTGATTTTTGCCATTGAAAAACGTCCAGAAATGTTTGAAGCTACTGACTGAATGAAAGGAGCTGGCATCTCACTCTCTTTGAATCTTCTTTATCATGCTAAGAGGAGCAGGAAAAAGCAAAAAATTTCAGAATTGCATCTTGCAATGCGGAGAAATTACTGGTTGTGCATTTACAATATTCATTGATTTTTGTCATTGAAAAACATCATGTATTCATATACCAGAAATGTTTGAAGCTACTGACTGAATGAAAAGAGCTGGCATCTCACTCTCTTTGAATCTTCTTTATCATGCTAAGAGGAGCAGGAAAAAGCAAAAAATTTCAGAATTGCACCTTGCAATGTGGAGAAATTACTGTTTGTGCATTTACAATATTCATGGATTTTTGCCATTGAAAAACGTCCAGAAATGTTTGAAGCTACTGACTGAATGAAAGGAGCTGGCATCTCAATCTCTTTGAATCTTCTTTATCATGCTAAGAGGAGCAGGAAAAAGCAAAAAATTTCAGAATTGCACCTTGCAATGTGGAGAAATTACTGTTTGTGCATTTACAATATTCATTGATTTTTGCCATTGAAAAACATCATGTTATTCATATACCAGAAATGTTTGAAGCTACTGACTGAATGAAAAGAGCTGGCATCTCACTCTCTTTGAATCTTCTTTATCATGCTAAGAGGAGCAGGAAAAATCAAAAAATTTCAGAATTGCACCTTGCAATGTGGAGAAATTACTGTTTGTGCATTTACAATATTCATTGATTTTTGCCATTGAAAAACGTCCAGAAATGTTTGAAGCTACTGATTGAATGAAAGGAGCTGGCATCTCACTCTCTTTGAATCTTCTTTATCATGCTATGAGGAGCAGGAAAAAGCAAAAAATTTCAGAATTGCACCTTGCAATGCGGAGAAATTACTGTTTGTGCATTTACAATATTCATTGATTTTTGCCATTGAAAAACATCATGTTATTCATATACCAGAAATGTTTGAAGCTACTGACTGAATCAAAAGAGCTGGCATCTCACTCTCTTTGAATCTTCTTTATCATGCTAAGAGGAGCAGGAAAAAGCAAAAAATTTCAGAATTGCACCTTGCAATGTGGAGAAATTCCTGTTTGTGCATGTACAATATTCATTGATTTTTGCCATTGAAAAACGTCCAGAAATGTTTGAAGCTACTGACTGAATGAAAGGAGCAGTCATCTCACTCTCTTTGAATCTTCTTTATCATGCTAAGAGGAGCAGGAAAAAGCAAAAAATTTCAGAATTGCACCTTGCAATGCGGAGAAATTACTGTTTGTGCATTTACAATATTCATTGATTTTTGCCATTAAAAAACATCATGTTATTCATATACCAGAAATGTTTGAAGCTACTGACTGAATGAAAAGAGCTGGCATCTCACTCTCTTTGAATCTTCTTTATCATGCTAAGAGGAGCAGGAAAAAGCAAAAAATTTCAGAATTGCACCTTGCAATGTGGAGAAATTACTGTTTGTGCATTTACAATATTCATTGATTTTTGCCATTGAAAAACGTCCAGAAATGTTTGAAGCTACTGATTGAATGAAAGGAGCTGGCATCTCACTCTCTTTGAATCTTCTTTATCATGCTATGAGGAGCAGGAAAAAGCAAAAAATTTCAGAATTGCACCTTGCAATGCGGAGAAATTACTGTTTGTGCATTTACAATATTCATTGATTTTTGCCATTGAAAAACATCATGTTATTCATATACCAGAAATGTTTGAAGCTACTGACTGAATCAAAAGAGCTGGCATCTCACTCTCTTTGAATCTTCTTTATCATGCTAAGAGGAGCAGGAAAAAGCAAAAAATTTCAGAATTGCACCTTGCAATGTGGAGAAATTCCTGTTTGTGCATGTACAATATTCATTGATTTTTGCCATTGAAAAACGTCCAGAAATGTTTGAAGCTACTGACTGAATGAAAGGAGCAGTCATCTCACTCTCTTTGAATCTTCTTTATCATGCTAAGAGGAGCAGGAAAAAGCAAAAAATTTCAGAATTGCATCTTGCAATGCGGAGAAATTACTGGTTGTGCATTAACAATATTCATTGATTTTTGCCATTGAAAAACATCATGTATTCATATACCAGAAATGTTTGAAGCGACTAACTGAATGAAAAGAGCTGGCATCTCACTCTCTTTGAATCTTCTTTATCATGCTAAGAGGAGCAGGAAAAAGCAAAAAATTTCAGAATTGCACCTTGCAATGTGGAGAAATTACTGTTTGTGCATGTACAATATTCATTGATTTTTGCCATTGAAAAACGTCCAGAAATGTTTGAAGCTACTGACTGAATGAAAGGAGCTGGCATCTCAATCTCTTTGAATCTTCTTTATCATGCTAAGAGGAGCAGGAAAAAGCAAAAAATTTCAGAATTGCATCTTGCAATGCGGAGAAATTACTGGTTGTGCATTTACAATATTCATTGATTTTTGCCATTGAAAAACATCATGTATTCATATACCAGAAATGTTTGAAGCTACTGACTGAATGAAAAGAGCTGGCATCTCACTCTCTTTGAATCTTCTTTATCATGCTAAGAGGAGCAGGAAAAAGCAAAAAAATTCAGAATTGCACCTTGCAATGTGGAGAAATTATTGTTTGTGCATGTACAATATTCATTGATTTTTGCCATTGAAAAACGTCCAGAAATGTTTGAAGCTACTGACTGAATGAAAGGAGCTGGCATCTCACTCTCTTTGAATCTTCTTTATCATGCTAAGAGGAGCAGGAAAAAGCAAAAAATTTCAGAATTGCATCTTGCAATGCGGAGAAATTACTGGTTGTGCATTTACAATATTCATTGATTTTTGTCATTGAAAAACATCATGTATTCATATACCAGAAATGTTTGAAGCTACTGACTGAATGAAAAGAGCTGGCATCTCACTCTCTTTGAATCTTCTTTATCATGCTAAGAGGAGCAGGAAAAAGCAAAAAATTTCAGAATTGCACCTTGCAATGTGGAGAAATTACTGTTTGTGCATTTACAATATTCATGGATTTTTGCCATTGAAAAACGTCCAGAAATGTTTGAAGCTACTGACTGAATGAAAGGAGCTGGCATCTCAATCTCTTTGAATCTTCTTTATCATGCTAAGAGGAGCAGGAAAAAGCAAAAAATTTCAGAATTGCACCTTGCAATGCGGAGAAATTACTGTTTGTGCATTTACAATATTCATTGATTTTTGCCATTGAAAAACATCATGTTATTCATATACCAGAAATGTTTGAAGCTACTGACTGAATGAAAAGAGCTGGCATCTCACTCTCTTTGAATCTTCTTTATCATGCTAAGAGGAGCAGGAAAAATCAAAAAATTTCAGAATTGCACCTTGCAATGTGGAGAAATTACTGTTTGTGCATTTACAATATTCATTGATTTTTGCCATTGAAAAACGTCCAGAAATGTTTGAAGCTACTGATTGAATGAAAGGAGCTGGCATCTCACTCTCTTTGAATCTTCTTTATCATGCTATGAGGAGCAGGAAAAAGCAAAAAATTTCAGAATTGCACCTTGCAATGCGGAGAAATTACTGTTTGTGCATTTACAATATTCATTGATTTTTGCCATTGAAAAACATCATGTTATTCATATACCAGAAATGTTTGAAGCTACTGACTGAATCAAAAGAGCTGGCATCTCACTCTCTTTGAATCTTCTTTATCATGCTAAGAGGAGCAGGAAAAAGCAAAAAATTTCAGAATTGCACCTTGCAATGTGGAGAAATTCCTGTTTGTGCATGTACAATATTCATTGATTTTTGCCATTGAAAAACGTCCAGAAATGTTTGAAGCTACTGACTGAATGAAAGGAGCAGTCATCTCACTCTCTTTGAATCTTCTTTATCATGCTAAGAGGAGCAGGAAAAAGCAAAAAATTTCAGAATTGCACCTTGCAATGCGGAGAAATTACTGTTTGTGCATTTACAATATTCATTGATTTTTGCCATTAAAAAACATCATGTTATTCATATACCAGAAATGTTTGAAGCTACTGACTGAATGAAAAGAGCTGGCATCTCACTCTCTTTGAATCTTCTTTATCATGCTAAGAGGAGCAGGAAAAAGCAAAAAATTTCAGAATTGCACCTTGCAATGTGGAGAAATTACTGTTTGTGCATTTACAATATTCATTGATTTTTGCCATTGAAAAACGTCCAGAAATGTTTGAAGCTACTGATTGAATGAAAGGAGCTGGCATCTCACTCTCTTTGAATCTTCTTTATCATGCTATGAGGAGCAGGAAAAAGCAAAAAATTTCAGAATTGCACCTTGCAATGCGGAGAAATTACTGTTTGTGCATTTACAATATTCATTGATTTTTGCCATTGAAAAACATCATGTTATTCATATACCAGAAATGTTTGAAGCTACTGACTGAATCAAAAGAGCTGGCATCTCACTCTCTTTGAATCTTCTTTATCATGCTAAGAGGAGCAGGAAAAAGCAAAAAATTTCAGAATTGCACCTTGCAATGTGGAGAAATTCCTGTTTGTGCATGTACAATATTCATTGATTTTTGCCATTGAAAAACGTCCAGAAATGTTTGAAGCTACTGACTGAATGAAAGGAGCAGTCATCTCACTCTCTTTGAATCTTCTTTATCATGCTAAGAGGAGCAGGAAAAAGCAAAAAATTTCAGAATTGCATCTTGCAATGCGGAGAAATTACTGGTTGTGCATTAACAATATTCATTGATTTTTGCCATTGAAAAACATCATGTATTCATATACCAGAAATGTTTGAAGCGACTAACTGAATGAAAAGAGCTGGCATCTCACTCTCTTTGAATCTTCTTTATCATGCTAAGAGGAGCAGGAAAAAGCAAAAAATTTCAGAATTGCACCTTGCAATGTGGAGAAATTACTGTTTGTGCATGTACAATATTCATTGATTTTTGCCATTGAAAAACGTCCAGAAATGTTTGAAGCTACTGACTGAATGAAAGGAGCTGGCATCTCAATCTCTTTGAATCTTCTTTATCATGCTAAGAGGAGCAGGAAAAAGCAAAAAATTTCAGAATTGCATCTTGCAATGCGGAGAAATTACTGGTTGTGCATTTACAATATTCATTGATTTTTGTCATTGAAAAACATCATGTATTCATATACCAGAAATGTTTGAAGCTACTGACTGAATGAAAAGAGCTGGCATCTCACTCTCTTTGAATCTTCTTTATCATGCTAAGAGGAGCAGGAAAAAGCAAAAAATTTCAGAATTGCACCTTGCAATGTGGAGAAATTACTGTTTGTGCATGTACAATATTCATTGATTTTTGCCATTGAAAAACGTCCAGAAATGTTTGAAGCTACTGACTGAATGAAAGGAGCTGGCATCTCACTCTCTTTGAATCTTCTTTATCATGCTAAGAGGAGCAGGAAAAAGCAAAAAAATTCAGAATTGCATCTTGCAATGCGGAGAAATTACTGGTTGTGCATTAACAATATTCATTGATTTTTGCCATTGAAAAACATCATGTATTCATATACCAGAAATGTTTGAAGCGACTGACTGAATGAAAAGAGCTGGCATCTCACTCTCTTTGAATCTTCTTTATCATGCTAAGAGGAGCAGGAAAAAGCAAAAAATTTCAGAATTGCACCTTGCAATGTGGAGAAATTACTGTTTGTGCATGTACAATATTCATTGATTTTTGCCATTGAAAAACGTCCAGAAATGTTTGAAGCTACTGACTGAATGAAAGGAGCTGGCATCTCAATCTCTTTGAATCTTCTTTATCATGCTAAGAGGAGCAGGAAAAAGCAAAAAATTTCAGAATTGCATCTTGCAATGCGGAGAAATTACTGGTTGTGCATTAACAATATTCATTGATTTTTGCCATTGAAAAACATCATGTATTCATATACCAGAAATGTTTGAAGCGACTGACTGAATGAAAAGAGCTGGCATCTCACTCTCTTTGAATCTTCTTTATCATGCTAAGAGGAGCAGGAAAAAGCAAAAAATTTCAGAATTGCACCTTGCAATGTGGAGAAATTACTGTTTGTGCATGTACAATATTCATTGATTTTTGCCATTGAAAAACGTCCAGAAATGTTTGAAGCTACTGACTGAATGAAAGGAGCTGGCATCTCAATCTCTTTGAATCTTCTTTATCATGCTAAGAGGAGCAGGAAAAAGCAAAAAATTTCAGAATTGCATCTTGCAATGCGGAGAAATTACTGGTTGTGCATTTACAATATTCATTGATTTTTGTCATTGAAAAACATCATGTATTCATATACCAGAAATGTTTGAAGCTACTGACTGAATGAAAAGAGCTGGCATCTCACTCTCTTTGAATCTTCTTTATCATGCTAAGAGGAGCAGGAAAAAGCAAAAAATTTCAGAATTGCACCTTGCAATGTGGAGAAATTACTGTTTGTGCATTTACAATATTCATTGATTTTTGCCATTGAAAACGTCCAGAAATGTTTGAAGCTACTGACTGAATGAAAGGAGCTGGATTCTCACTCTCTTTGAATCTTCTTTATCATGCTAAGAGGAGCAGGAAAAAGCAAAAAATTTCAGAATTGCACCTTGCAATGCGGAGAAATTATTGTTTGTGCATTTACAATATTCATTGATTTTTGCCATTGAAAAACATCATGTTATTCATATACCAGAAATGTTTGAACCTACTGACTGAATGAAAAGAGCTGGCATCTCACTCTCTTTGAATCTTCTTTATCATGCTAAGAGGAGCAGGAAAAAGCAAAAAATTTCAGAATTGCACCTTGCAATGCGGAGAAATTACTGGTTGTGCATTTACAATATTCATTGATTTTTGCCATTGAAAAACATCATGTTATTCATATACCAGAAATGTTTGAAGCTACTAACTGAATGAAAAGAGCTGGCATCTCACTCTCTTTGAATCTTCTTTATCATGCTAAGAGGAGCAGGAAAAAGCAAAAAATTTCAGAATTGCACCTTGCAATGTGGAGAAATTACTGTTTGTGCATTTACAATATTCATTGATTTTTGCCATTGAAAAACGTCCAGAAATGTTTGAAGCTACTGACTGAATGAAAGGAGCTGGCATCTCACTCTCTTTGAATCTTCTTTATCATGCTAAGAAGAGCAGGAAAAAGCAAAAAATTTCAGAATTGCACCTTGCAATGCGGAGAAATTACTGTTTGTGCATTTACAATATTCATTGATTTTTGCCATTGAAAAACATCATGTTATTGATATACCAGAAATGTTTGAAGCTACTGACTGAATGAAAAGAGCTGGCATCTCACTCTCTTTGAATCTTCTTTATCATGCTAAGAGGAGCAGGAAAAAGTAAAAAATTTCAGAATTGCACCTTGCAATGTGGAGAAATTACTGTTTGTGCATTTACAATATTCATTGATTTTTGCCATTGAAAAACGTCCAGAAATGTTTGAAGCTACTGACTGAATGAAAGGAGCTGGCATCTCACTCTCTTTGAATCTTCTTTATCATGCTAAGAGGAGCAGGAAAAAGCAAAAAATTTCAGAATTGCACCTTGCAATGTGGAGAAATTACTGTTTGTGCATTTACAATATTCATTGATTTTTGCCATTGAAAAACGTCCAGAAATGTTTGAAGCTACTGACTGAATGAAAGGAGCTGGCATCTCACTCTCTTTGAATCTTCTTTGTCATGCTAAGAGGACCAGGAAAAAGCAAAAAATTTCAGAATTGCACCTTGCAATGCGGAGAAATTACTGTTTGTGCATTTACAATATTCATTGATTTTTGCCATTGAAAAACATCATGTTATTCATGTACCAGAAATGTTTGAAGCTACTGACTGAATGAAAAGTGCTGGCATCTCACTCTCTTTGAATCTTCTTTATCATGCTAAGAGGAGCAGGAAAAAGCAAAAAATTTCAGAATTGCACCTTGCAATGTGGAGAAATTACTGTTTGTGCATTTACAATATTCATGGATTTTTGCCATTGAAAAACGTCCAGAAATGTTTGAAGCTACTGACTGAATGAAAAGAGCTGGCATCTCACTCTCTTTGAATCTTCTTTATCATGCTAAGAGGAGCAGGAAAAAGCAAAAAATTTCAGAATTGCACCTTGCAATGCGGAGAAATTACTGGTTGTGCATTTACAATATTCATTGATTTTTGCCATTGAAAAACATCATGTATTCATATACCAGAAATGTTTGAAGCTACTGACTGAATGAAAAGAGCTGGCATCTCACTCTCTTTGAATCTTCTTTATCATGCTAAGAGGAGCAGGAAAAAGCAAAAAAATTCAGAATTGCACCTTGCAATGTGGAGAAATTATTGTTTGTGCATGTACAATATTCATTGATTTTTGCCATTGAAAAACGTCCAGAAATGTTTGAAGCTACTGACTGAATGAAAGGAGCTGGCATCTCACTCTCTTTGAATCTTCTTTATCATACTAAGAGGAGCAGGAAAAAGCAAAAAATTTCAGAATTGCATCTTGCAATGCGGAGAAATTACTGGTTGTGCATTTACAATATTCATTGATTTTTGTCATTGAAAAACATCATGTATTCATATACCAGAAATGTTTGAAGCTACTGACTGAATGAAAAGAGCTGGCATCTCACTCTCTTTGAATCTTCTTTATCATGCTAAGAGGAGCAGGAAAAAGCAAAAAATTTCAGAATTGCACCTTGCAATGCGGAGAAATTACTGGTTGTGCATTTACAATATTCATTGATTTTTGACATTGAAAAACATCATGTATTCATATACCAGAAATGTTTGAAGCTACTGACTGAATGAAAAGAGCTGGCATCTCACTCTCTTTGAATCTTCTTTATCATGCTAAGAGGAGCAGGAAAAAGCAAAAAATTTCAGAATTGCACCTTGCAATGTGGAGAAATTACTGTTTGTGCATTTACAATATTCATGGATTTTTGCCATTGAAAAACGTCCAGAAATGTTTGAAGCTACTGACTGAATGAAAGGAGCTGGCATCTCAATCTCTTTGAATCTTCTTTATCATGCTAAGAGGAGCAGGAAAAAGCAAAAAATTTCAGAATTGCACCTTGCAATGCGGAGAAATTACTGTTTGTGCATTTACAATATTCATTGATTTTTGCCATTGAAAAACATCATGTTATTCATATACCAGAAATGTTTGAAGCTACTGACTGAATGAAAAGAGCTGGCATCTCACTCTCTTTGAATCTTCTTTATCATGCTAAGAGGAGCAGGAAAAATCAAAAAATTTCAGAATTGCACCTTGCAATGTGGAGAAATTACTGTTTGTGCATTTACAATATTCATTGATTTTTGCCATTGAAAAACGTCCAGAAATGTTTGAAGCTACTGATTGAATGAAAGGAGCTGGCATCTCACTCTCTTTGAATCTTCTTTATCATGCTATGAGGAGCAGGAAAAAGCAAAAAATTTCAGAATTGCACCTTGCAATGCGGAGAAATTACTGTTTGTGCATTTACAATATTCATTGATTTTTGCCATTGAAAAACATCATGTTATTCATATACCAGAAATGTTTGAAGCTACTGACTGAATCAAAAGAGCTGGCATCTCACTCTCTTTGAATCTTCTTTATCATGCTAAGAGGAGCAGGAAAAAGCAAAAAATTTCAGAATTGCACCTTGCAATGTGGAGAAATTCCTGTTTGTGCATGTACAATATTCATTGATTTTTGCCATTGAAAAACGTCCAGAAATGTTTGAAGCTACTGACTGAATGAAAGGAGCAGTCATCTCACTCTCTTTGAATCTTCTTTATCATGCTAAGAGGAGCAGGAAAAAGCAAAAAATTTCAGAATTGCATCTTGCAATGCGGAGAAATTACTGGTTGTGCATTAACAATATTCATTGATTTTTGCCATTGAAAAACATCATGTATTCATATACCAGAAATGTTTGAAGCGACTAACTGAATGAAAAGAGCTGGCATCTCACTCTCTTTGAATCTTCTTTATCATGCTAAGAGGAGCAGGAAAAAGCAAAAAATTTCAGAATTGCACCTTGCAATGTGGAGAAATTACTGTTTGTGCATGTACAATATTCATTGATTTTTGCCATTGAAAAACGTCCAGAAATGTTTGAAGCTACTGACTGAATGAAAGGAGCTGGCATCTCAATCTCTTTGAATCTTCTTTATCATGCTAAGAGGAGCAGGAAAAAGCAAAAAATTTCAGAATTGCATCTTGCAATGCGGAGAAATTACTGGTTGTGCATTTACAATATTCATTGATTTTTGTCATTGAAAAACATCATGTATTCATATACCAGAAATGTTTGAAGCTACTGACTGAATGAAAAGAGCTGGCATCTCACTCTCTTTGAATCTTCTTTATCATGCTAAGAGGAGCAGGAAAAAGCAAAAAATTTCAGAATTGCACCTTGCAATGTGGAGAAATTACTGTTTGTGCATGTACAATATTCATTGATTTTTGCCATTGAAAAACGTCCAGAAATGTTTGAAGCTACTGACTGAATGAAAGGAGCTGGCATCTCACTCTCTTTGAATCTTCTTTATCATGCTAAGAGGAGCAGGAAAAAGCAAAAAATTTCAGAATTGCATCTTGCAATGCGGAGAAATTACTGGTTGTGCATTAACAATATTCATTGATTTTTGCCATTGAAAAACATCATGTATTCATATACCAGAAATGTTTGAAGCGACTGACTGAATGAAAAGAGCTGGCATCTCACTCTCTTTGAATCTTCTTTATCATGCTAAGAGGAGCAGGAAAAAGCAAAAAATTTCAGAATTGCACCTTGCAATGTGGAGAAATTACTGTTTGTGCATGTACAATATTCATTGATTTTTGCCATTGAAAAACGTCCAGAAATGTTTGAAGCTACTGACTGAATGAAAGGAGCTGGCATCTCAATCTCTTTGAATCTTCTTTATCATGCTAAGAGGAGCAGGAAAAAGCAAAAAATTTCAGAATTGCATCTTGCAATGCGGAGAAATTACTGGTTGTGCATTAACAATATTCATTGATTTTTGCCATTGAAAAACATCATGTATTCATATACCAGAAATGTTTGAAGCGACTGACTGAATGAAAAGAGCTGGCATCTCACTCTCTTTGAATCTTCTTTATCATGCTAAGAGGAGCAGGAAAAAGCAAAAAATTTCAGAATTGCACCTTGCAATGTGGAGAAATTACTGTTTGTGCATGTACAATATTCATTGATTTTTGCCATTGAAAAACGTCCAGAAATGTTTGAAGCTACTGACTGAATGAAAGGAGCTGGCATCTCAATCTCTTTGAATCTTCTTTATCATGCTAAGAGGAGCAGGAAAAAGCAAAAAATTTCAGAATTGCATCTTGCAATGCGGAGAAATTACTGGTTGTGCATTTACAATATTCATTGATTTTTGTCATTGAAAAACATCATGTATTCATATACCAGAAATGTTTGAAGCTACTGACTGAATGAAAAGAGCTGGCATCTCACTCTCTTTGAATCTTCTTTATCATGCTAAGAGGAGCAGGAAAAAGCAAAAAATTTCAGAATTGCACCTTGCAATGTGGAGAAATTACTGTTTGTGCATTTACAATATTCATTGATTTTTGCCATTGAAAACGTCCAGAAATGTTTGAAGCTACTGACTGAATGAAAGGAGCTGGATTCTCACTCTCTTTGAATCTTCTTTATCATGCTAAGAGGAGCAGGAAAAAGCAAAAAATTTCAGAATTGCACCTTGCAATGCGGAGAAATTATTGTTTGTGCATTTACAATATTCATTGATTTTTGCCATTGAAAAACATCATGTTATTCATATACCAGAAATGTTTGAACCTACTGACTGAATGAAAAGAGCTGGCATCTCACTCTCTTTGAATCTTCTTTATCATGCTAAGAGGAGCAGGAAAAAGCAAAAAATTTCAGAATTGCACCTTGCAATGCGGAGAAATTACTGGTTGTGCATTTACAATATTCATTGATTTTTGCCATTGAAAAACATCATGTTATTCATATACCAGAAATGTTTGAAGCTACTAACTGAATGAAAAGAGCTGGCATCTCACTCTCTTTGAATCTTCTTTATCATGCTAAGAGGAGCAGGAAAAAGCAAAAAATTTCAGAATTGCACCTTGCAATGTGGAGAAATTACTGTTTGTGCATTTACAATATTCATTGATTTTTGCCATTGAAAAACGTCCAGAAATGTTTGAAGCTACTGACTGAATGAAAGGAGCTGGCATCTCACTCTCTTTGAATCTTCTTTATCATGCTAAGAAGAGCAGGAAAAAGCAAAAAATTTCAGAATTGCACCTTGCAATGCGGAGAAATTACTGTTTGTGCATTTACAATATTCATTGATTTTTGCCATTGAAAAACATCATGTTATTGATATACCAGAAATGTTTGAAGCTACTGACTGAATGAAAAGAGCTGGCATCTCACTCTCTTTGAATCTTCTTTATCATGCTAAGAGGAGCAGGAAAAAGTAAAAAATTTCAGAATTGCACCTTGCAATGTGGAGAAATTACTGTTTGTGCATTTACAATATTCATTGATTTTTGCCATTGAAAAACGTCCAGAAATGTTTGAAGCTACTGACTGAATGAAAGGAGCTGGCATCTCACTCTCTTTGAATCTTCTTTATCATGCTAAGAGGAGCAGGAAAAAGCAAAAAATTTCAGAATTGCACCTTGCAATGTGGAGAAATTACTGTTTGTGCATTTACAATATTCATTGATTTTTGCCATTGAAAAACGTCCAGAAATGTTTGAAGCTACTGACTGAATGAAAGGAGCTGGCATCTCACTCTCTTTGAATCTTCTTTGTCATGCTAAGAGGACCAGGAAAAAGCAAAAAATTTCAGAATTGCACCTTGCAATGCGGAGAAATTACTGTTTGTGCATTTACAATATTCATTGATTTTTGCCATTGAAAAACATCATGTTATTCATGTACCAGAAATGTTTGAAGCTACTGACTGAATGAAAAGTGCTGGCATCTCACTCTCTTTGAATCTTCTTTATCATGCTAAGAGGAGCAGGAAAAAGCAAAAAATTTCAGAATTGCACCTTGCAATGTGGAGAAATTACTGTTTGTGCATTTACAATATTCATGGATTTTTGCCATTGAAAAACGTCCAGAAATGTTTGAAGCTACTGACTGAATGAAAAGAGCTGGCATCTCACTCTCTTTGAATCTTCTTTATCATGCTAAGAGGAGCAGGAAAAAGCAAAAAATTTCAGAATTGCACCTTGCAATGCGGAGAAATTACTGTTTGTGCATTTACAATATTCATTGACTTTTGCCATTGAAAAACATCATGTTATTCATATACCAGAAATGTTTGAAGCTACTGACTGAATGAAAAGAGCTAGCATCTCACTCTCTTTGAATCTTCTTTATCATGCTAAGTGGAGCAGGAAAAAGCAAAAAATTTCAGAATTGCACCTTGCAATGTGGAGAAATTACTGTTTGTGCATTTACAATATTCATTGATTTTTGCCATTGAAAAACGTCCAGAAATGTTTGAAGCTACTGACTGAATGAAAGGAGCTGGCATCTCACTCTCTTTGAATCTTCTTTGTCATGCTAAGAGGAGCAGGAAAAAGCAAAAAATTTCAGAATTGCACCTTGCAATGTGGAGAAATTACTGTTTGTGCATTTACAATATTCATTGATTTTTGCCATTGAAAAACGTCCAGAAATGTTTGAAGCTACTGACTGAATGAAAGGAGCTGGCATCTCACTCTCTTTGAATCTTCTTTGTCATGCTAAGAGGACCAGGAAAAAGCAAAAAATTTCAGAATTGCACCTTGCAATGCGGAGAAATTACTGTTTGTGCATTTACAATATTCATTGATTTTTGCCATTGAAAAACATCATGTTATTCATGTACCAGAAATGTTTGAAGCTACTGACTGAATGAAAAGAGCTGGCATCTCACTCTCTTTGAATCTTCTTTATCATGCTAAGAGGAGCAGGAAAAAGCAAAAAATTTCAGAATTGCACCTTGCAATGTGGAGAAATTACTGTTTGTGCATTTACAATATTCATGGATTTTTGCCATTGAAAAACGTCCAGAAATGTTTGAAGCTACTGACTGAATGAAAAGAGCTGGCATCTCACTCTCTTTGAATCTTCTTTATCATGCTAAGAGGAGCAGGAAAAAGCAAAAAATTTCAGAATTGCACCTTGCAATGCGGAGAAATTACAGTTTGTGCATTTACAATATTCATTGATTTTTGCCATTGAAAAACGTCCAGAAATGTTTGAAGCTACTGACTGAATGAAAGGAGCTGGCATCTCACTCTCTTTGAATCTTCTTTGTCATGCTAAGAGGACCAGGAAAAAGCAAAAAATTTCAGAATTGCACCTTGCAATGCGGAGAAATTACTGTTTGTGCATTTACAATATTCATTGATTTTTGCCATTGAAAAACATCATGTTATTCATGTACCAGAAATGTTTGAAGCTACTGACTGAATGAAAAGAGCTGGCATCTCACTCTCTTTGAATCTTCTTTATCATGCTAAGAGGAGCAGGAAAAAGCAAAAAATTTCAGAATTGCACCTTGCAATGTGGAGAAATTACTGTTTGTGCATTTACAATATTCATGGATTTTTGCCATTGAAAAACGTCCAGAAATGTTTGAAGCTACTGACTGAATGAAAAGAGCTGGCATCTCACTCTCTTTGAATCTTCTTTATCATGCTAAGAGGAGCAGGAAAAAGCAAAAAATTTCAGAATTGCACCTTGCAATGCGGAGAAATTACTGTTTGTGCATTTACAATATTCATTGACTTTTGCCATTGAAAAACATCATGTTATTCATATACCAGAAATGTTTGAAGCTACTGACTGAATGAAAAGAGCTAGCATCTCACTCTCTTTGAATCTTCTTTATCATGCTAAGTGGAGCAGGAAAAAGCAAAAAATTTCAGAATTGCACCTTGCAATGTGGAGAAATTACTGTTTGTGCATTTACAATATTCATTGATTTTTGCCATTGAAAAACGTCCAGAAATGTTTGAAGCTACTGACTGAATGAAAGGAGCTGGCATCTCACTCTCTTTGAATCCTCTTTATCATGGTAAGACGAGCAGGAAAAAGCAAAAAATTTCAGAATTGCACCTTGCAATGCGGAGAAATTACTGTTTGTGCATTTAAAATCTTCATTGATTTTTGCCATTGAAAAACATCATGTTATTCATATACCAGAAATGTTTGAAGCTACTAACTGAATGAAAAGAGATGGCATCTCACTCTCTTTGAATCTTCTTTATCATGCTAAGAGGAGCAGGAAAAAGCAAAAAATTTCAGAATTGCACCTTGCAATGTGGAGAAATTACTGTTTGTACATTTACAATATTCATTGATTTTTGCCATTGAAAAACGTCCAGAAATGTTTGAAGCTACTGACTGAATGAAAGGAACTGGCATCTCACTCTCTTTGAATCTTCTTTATCATGCTAAGAGGAGCAGGAAAAAGCAAAAAATTTCAGAATTGCACCTTGCAATGCGGAGAAATTACTGTTTGTGCATTTACAATATTCATTGATTTTTGCCATTGAAAAACATCATGTTATTCATATACCAGAAATGTTTGAAGCTACTGACTGAATGAAAAGAGCTGGCATCTCACTCTCTTTGAATCTTCTTTATCATGCTAAGAGGAGCAGGAAAAATCAAAAAATTTCAGAATTGCACCTTGCAATGTGGAGAAATTACTGTTTGTGCATTTACAATATTCATTGACTTTTGCCATTGAAAAACATCATGTTATTCATATACCAGAAATGTTTGAAGCTACTGACTGAATGAAAAGAGCTGGCATCTCACTCTCTTTGAATATTCTTTATCATGCTAAGAGGAGCAGGAAAAAGCAAAAAATTTCAGAATTGCACCTTGCAATGTGGAGAAATTACTGTTTGTGCATTTACAATATTCATTGATTTTTGCCATTGAAAAACGTCCAGAAATGTTTGAAGCTACTGACTGAATGAAAGGAGCTGGCATCTCACTCTCTTTGAATCTTCTTTATCATGCTAAGAGGAGCAGGAAAAAGCAAAAAATTTCAGAATTGCACCTTGCAATGTGGAGAAATTACTGTTTGTGCATTTACAATATTCATTGATTTTTGCCATTGAAAAACGTCCAGAAATGTTTGAAGCTACTGACTGAATGAAAGGAGCTGGCATCTCACTCTCTTTGAATCTTCTTTATCATGCTAAGAGGAGCAGGAAAAAGCAAAAAATTTCAGAATTGTACCTTGCAATGTGGAGAAATTACTGTTTGTGCATTTACAATATTCATTGATTTTTGCCATTGAAAAACGTCCAGAAATGTTTGAAGCTACTGACTGAATGAAAGGAGCTGGCATCTCACTCTCTTTGAATCTTCTTTATCATGCTAAGAGGACCAGGAAAAAGCAAAAAATTTCAGAATTGCACCTTGCAATGCGGAGAAATTACTGTTTGTGCATTTACAATATTCATTGATTTTTGCCATTGAAAAACATCATGTTATTCATATACCAGAAATGTTTGAAGCTACTGACTGAATGAAAAGAGCTGGCATCTCACTCTCTTTGAATCTTCTTTATCATGTTAAGAGGAGCAGGAAAAAGCAAAAAATTTCAGAATTGCACCTTGCAATGTGGAGAAATTACTGTTTGTGCATTTACAATATTCATGGATTTTTGCCATTGAAAAACGTCCAGAAATGTTTGAAGCTACTGACTGAATGAAAGGAGCTGGCATCTCACTCTCTTTGAATCTTCTTTATCATGCTAAGAGGAGCAGGAAAAAGCAAAAAATTTCAGAATTGCACCTTGCAATGCGGAGAAATTACTGTTTGTGCATTTACAATATTCATTGACTTTTGCCATTGAAAAACATCATGTTATTCATATACCAGAAATGTTTGAAGCTACTGACTGAATGAAAAGAGCTAGCATCTCACTCTCTTTGAATGTTCTTTATCATGCTAAGTGGAGCAGGAAAAAGCAAAAAATTTCAGAATTGCACCTTGCAATGTTTAGAAATTACTGTTTGTGCATTTACAATATTCATTGATTTTTGCCATTGAAAAACGTCCAGAAATGTTTGAAGCTACTGACTAAATGAAAGGAGCTGGCATCTCACTCTCTTTGAATCCTCTTTATCATGCTAAGAGGAGCAGGAAAAAGCAAAAAATTTCAGAATTCCACATTGCAATGCGGAGAAATTACTGTTTGTGCATTTACAATCTTCATTGATTTTTGCCATTGAAAAACATCATGTTATTCATATACCAGAAATGTTTGAAGCTACTAACTGAATGACAAGAGCTGGCATCTCACTTTCTTTGAATCTTCTTTATCATGCTAAGAGGAGCAGGAAAAAGCAAAAAATTTCAGAATTGCACCTTGCAATGTGGAGAAATTACTGTTTGTGCATTTACAATATTCATTGATTTTTGCCATTGAAAAACGTCCAGAAATGTTTGAAGCTACTGACTGAATGAAAGGAGCTGGCATCTCACTCTCTTTGAATCTTCTTTATCATGCTAAGAGGAGCAGGAAAAAGCAAAAAATTTCAGAATTGTACCTTGCAATGTGGAGAAATTACTGTTTGTGCATTTACAATATTCATTGATTTTTGCCATTGAAAAACGTCCAGAAATGTTTGAAGCTACTGACTGAATGAAAGGAGCTGGCATCTCACTCTCTTTGAATCTTCTTTATCATGCTAAGAGGACCAGGAAAAAGCAAAAAATTTCAGAATTGCACCTTGCAATGCGGAGAAATTACTGTTTGTGCATTTACAATATTCATTGATTTTTGCCATTGAAAAACATCATGTTATTCATATACCAGAAATGTTTGAAGCTACTGACTGAATGAAAAGAGCTGGCATCTCACTCTCTTTGAATCTTCTTTATCATGCTAAGAGGAGCAGGAAAAAGCAAAAAATTTCAGAATTGCACCTTGCAATGTGGAGAAATTACTGTTTGTGCATTTACAATATTCATGGATTTTTGCCATTGAAAAACGTCCAGAAATGTTTGAAGCTACTGACTGAATGAAAGGAGCTGGCATCTCACTCTCTTTGAATCTTCTTTATCATGCTAAGAGGAGCAGGAAAAAGCAAAAAATTTCAGAATTGCACCTTGCAATGCGGAGAAATTACTGTTTGTGCATTTACAATCTTCATTGATTTTTGCCATTGAAAAACATCATGTTATTCATATACCAGAAATGTTTGAAGCTACTAACTGAATGAAAAGAGCTGGCATCTCACTCTCTTTGAATCTTCTTTATCATGCTAAGAGGAGCAGGAAAAAGCAAAAAATTTCAGAATTGCACCTTGCAATGTGGAGAAATTACTGTTTGTACATTTACAATATTCATTGATTTTTGCCATTGAAAAACGTCCAGAAATGTTTGAAGCTACTGACTGAATGAAAGGAACTGGCATCTCACTCTCTTTGAATCTTCTTTATCATGCTAAGAGGAGCAGGAAAAAGCAAAAAATTTCAGAATTGCACCTTGCAATGCGGAGAAATTACTGTTTGTGCATTTACAATATTCATTGATTTTTGCCATTGAAAAACATCATGTTATTCATATACCAGAAATGTTTGAAGATACTGACTGAATGAAAAGAGCTGGCATCTCACTCTCTTTGAATCTTCTTTATCATGCTAAGAGGAGCAGGAAAAGTCAAAAAATTTCAGAATTGCACCTTGCAATGTGGAGAAATTACTGTTTGTGCATTTACAATATTCATTGATTTTTGCCATTGAAAAACGTCCAGAAATGTTTGAAGCTACTGACTGAATGAAAGGAGCTGGCATCTCACTCTCTTTGAATCTTCTTTGTCATGCTAAGAGGACCAGGAAAAAGCAAAAAATTTCAGAATTGCACCTTGCAATGCGGAGAAATTACTGTTTGTGCATTTACAATATTCATTGATTTTTGCCATTGAAAAACATCATGTTATTCATGTACCAGAAATGTTTGAAGCTACTGACTGAATGAAAAGAGCTGGCATCTCACTCTCTTTGAATCTTCTTTATCATGCTAAGAGGAGCAGGAAAAAGCAAAAAATTTCAGAATTGCACCTTGCAATGTGGAGAAATTACTGTTTGTGCATTTACAATATTCATGGATTTTTGCCATTGAAAAACGTCCAGAAATGTTTGAAGCTACTGACTGAATGAAAGGAGCTGGCATCTCACTCTCTTTGAATCTTCTTTATCATGCTAAGAGGAGCAGGAAAAAGCAAAAAATTTCAGAATTGCACCTTGCAATGCGGAGAAATTACTGTTTGTGCATTTACAATATTCATTGACTTTTGCCATTGAAAAACATCATGTTATTCATATACCAGAAATGTTTGAAGCTACTGACTGAATGAAAAGAGCTGGCATCTCACTCTCTTTGAATCTTCTTTATCATGCTAAGAGGAGCAGGAAAAAGCAAAAAATTTCAGAATTGCACCTTGCAATGTGGAGAAATTACTGTTTGTGCATTTACAATATTCATTGACTTTTGCCATTGAAAAACATCATGTTATTCATATACCAGAAATGTTTGAAGCTACTGACTGAATGAAAAGAGCTGGCATCTCACTCTCTTTGAATCTTCTTTATCATGCTAAGAGGAGCAGGAAAAAGCAAAAAATTTCAGAATTGCACCTTGCAATGTGGAGAAATTACTGTTTGTGCATTTACAATATTCATTGATTTTTGCCATTGAAAAACGTCCAGAAATGTTTGAAGCTACTGACTGAATGAAAGGAGCTGGCATCTCACTCTCTTTGAATCTTCTTTATCATGCTAAGAGGAGCAGGAAAAAGCAAAAAATTTCAGAATTGCACCTTGCAATGTGGAGAAATTACTGTTTGTGCATTTACAATATTCATTGATTTTTGCCATTGAAAAACGTCCAGAAATGTTTGAAGCTACTGACTGAATGAAAGGAGCTGGCATCTCACTCTCTTTGAATCTTCTTTATCATGCTAAGAGGAGCAGGAAAAAGCAAAAAATTTCAGAATTGTACCTTGCAATGTGGAGAAATTACTGTTTGTGCATTTACAATATTCATTGATTTTTGCCATTGAAAAACGTCCAGAAATGCTTGAAGCTACTGACTGAATGAAAGGAGCTGGCATCTCACTCTCTTTGAATCTTCTTTATCATGCTAAGAGGACCAGGAAAAAGCAAAAAATTTCAGAATTGCACCTTGCAATGCGGAGAAATTACTGTTTGTGCATTTACAATATTCATTGATTTTTGCCATTGAAAAACATCATGTTATTCATATACCAGAAATGTTTGAAGCTACTGACTGAATGAAAAGAGCTGGCATCTCACTCTCTTTGAATCTTCTTTATCATGCTAAGAGGAGCAGGAAAAAGCAAAAAATTTCAGAATTGCACCTTGCAATGTGGAGAAATTACTGTTTGTGCATTTACAATATTCATGGATTTTTGCCATTGAAAAACGTCCAGAAATGTTTGAAGCTACTGACTGAATGAAAGGAGCTGGCATCTCACTCTCTTTGAATCTTCTTTATCATGCTAAGAGGAGCAGGAAAAAGCAAAAAATTTCAGAATTGCACCTTGCAATGCGGAGAAATTACTGTTTGTGCATTTACAATATTCATTGACTTTTGCCATTGAAAAACATCATGTTATTCATATACCAGAAATGTTTGAAGCTACTGACTGAATGAAAAGAGCTAGCATCTCACTCTCTTTGAATGTTCTTTATCATGCTAAGTGGAGCAGGAAAAAGCAAAAAATTTCAGAATTGCACCTTGCAATGTTTAGAAATTACTGTTTGTGCATTTACAATATTCATTGATTTTTGCCATTGAAAAACGTCCAGAAATGTTTGAAGCTACTGACTAAATGAAAGGAGCTGGCATCTCACTCTCTTTGAATCCTCTTTATCATGCTAAGAGGAGCAGGAAAAAGCAAAAAATTTCAGAATTCCACATTGCAATGCGGAAAAAATTACTGTTTGTGCATTTACAATCTTCATTGATTTTTGCCATTGAAAAACATCATGTTATTCATATACCAGAAATGTTTGAAGCTACTAACTGAATGACAAGAGCTGGCATCTCACTTTCTTTGAATCTTCTTTATCATGCTAAGAGGAGCAGGAAAAAGCAAAAAATTTCAGAATTGCACCTTGCAATGTGGAGAAATTACTGTTTGTGCATTTACAATATTCATTGATTTTTGCCATTGAAAAACGTCCAGAAATGTTTGAAGCTACTGACTGAATGAAAGGAGCTGGCATCTCACTCTCTTTGAATCTTCTTTATCATGCTAAGAGGAGCAGGAAAAAGCAAAAAATTTCAGAATTGTACCTTGCAATGTGGAGAAATTACTGTTTGTGCATTTACAATATTCATTGATTTTTGCCATTGAAAAACGTCCAGAAATGTTTGAAGCTACTGACTGAATAAAAGGAGCTGGCATCTCACTCTCTTTGAATCTTCTTTATCATGCTAAGAGGACCAGAAAAAGCAAAAAATTTCAGAATTGCACCTTGCAATGCGGAGAAATTACTGTTTGTGCATTTACAATATTCATTGATTTTTGCCATTGAAAAACATCATGTTATTCATATACCAGAAATGTTTGAAGCTACTGACTGAATGAAAAGATCTGGCATCTCACTCTCTTTGAATCTTCTTTATCATGCTAAGAGGAGCAGGAAAAAGCAAAAAATTTCAGAATTGCACCTTGCAATGTGGAGAAATTACTGTTTGTGCATTTACAATATTCATGGATTTTTGCCATTGAAAAACGTCCAGAAATGTTTGAAGCTACTGACTGAATGAAAGGAGCTGGCATCTCACTCTCTTTGAATCTTCTTTATCATGCTAAGAGGAGCAGGAAAAAGCAAAAAATTTCAGAATTGCACCTTGCAATGCGGAGAAATTACTGTTTGTGCATTTACAATATTCATTGACTTTTGCCATTGAAAAACATCATGTTATTCATATACCAGAAATGTTTGAAGCTACTGACTGAATGAAAAGAGCTAGCATCTCACTCTCTTTGAATCTTCTTTATCATGCTAAGTGGAGCAGGAAAAAGCAAAAAATTTCAGAATTGCACCTTGCAATGTGGAGAAATTACTGTTTGTGCATTTACAATATTCATTGATTTTTGCCATTGAAAAACATCCAGAAATGTTTGAAGCTACTGACTGAATGAAAGGAGCTGGCATCTCACTCTCTTTGAATCCTCTTTATCATGCTAAGAGGAGCAGGAAAAAGCAAAAAATTTCAGAATTGCACCTTGCAATGCGGAGAAATTGCTGTTTGTGCATTTACAATCTTCATTGATTTTTGCCATTGAAAAACATCATGTTATTCATATACCAGAAATGTTTGAAGCTACTAACTGAATGAAAAGAGCTGGCATCTCACTCTCTTTGAATCTTCTTTATCATGCTAAGAGGAGCAGGAAAAAGCAAAAAATTTCAGAATTGCACCTTGCAATGTGGAGAAATTACTGTTTGTACATTTACAATATTCATTGATTTTTGCCATTGAAAAACGTCCAGAAATGTTTGAAGCTACTGACTGAATGAAAGGAACTGGCATCTCACTCTCTTTGAATCTTCTTTATCATGCTAAGAGGAGCAGGAAAAAGCAAAAAATTTCAGAATTGCACCTTGCAATGCGGAGAAATTACTGTTTGTGCATTTACAATATTCATTGATTTTTGCCATTGAAAAACATCATGTTATTCATATACCAGAAATGTTTGAAGATACTGACTGAATGAAAAGAGCTGGCATCTCACTCTCTTTGAATCTTCTTTATCATGCTAAGGGGAGCAGGAAAAATCAAAAAATTTCAGAATTGCACCTTGCAATGTGGAGAAATTACTGTTTGTGCATTTACAATATTCATTGATTTTTGCCATTGAAAAACGTCCAGAAATGTTTGAAGCTACTGACTGAATGAAAGGAGCTGGCATCTCACTCTCTTTGAATCTTCTTTGTCATGCTAAGAGGACCAGGAAAAAGCAAAAAATTTCAGAATTGCACCTTGCAATGCGGAGAAATTACTGTTTGTGCATTTACAATATTCATTGATTTTTGCCATTGAAAAACATCATGTTATTCATGTACCAGAAATGTTTGAAGCTACTGACTGAATGAAAAGAGCTGGCATCTCACTCTCTTTGAATCTTCTTTATCATGCTAAGAGGAGCAGGAAAAAGCAAAAAATTTCAGAATTGCACCTTGCAATGTGGAGAAATTACTGTTTGTGCATTTACAATATTCATGGATTTTTGCCATTGAAAAACGTCCAGAAATGTTTGAAGCTACTGACTGAATGAAAGGAGCTGGCATCTCACTCTCTTTGAATCTTCTTTATCATGCTAAGAGGAGCAGGAAAAAGCAAAAAATTTCAGAATTGCACCTTGCAATGCGGAGAAATTACTGTTTGTGCATTTACAATATTCATTGACTTTTGCCATTGAAAAACATCATGTTATTCATATACCAGAAATGTTTGAAGCTACTGACTGAATGAAAAGAGCTAGCATCTCACTCTCTTTGAATCTTCTTTATCATGCTAAGTGGAGCAGGAAAAAGCAAAAAATTTCAGAATTGCACCTTGCAATGTGGAGAAATTACTGTTTGTGCATTTACAATATTCATTGATTTTTGCCATTGAAAAACGTCCAGAAATGTTTGAAGCTACTGACTGAATGAAAGGAGCTGGCATCTCACTCTCTTTGAATCCTCTTTATCATGCTAAGAGGAGCAGGAAAAAGCAAAAAATTTCAGAATTGCACCTTGCAATGCGGAGAAATTACTGTTTGTGCATTTAAAATCTTCATTGATTTTTGCCATTGAAAAACATCATGTTATTCATATACCAGAAATGTTTGAAGCTACTAACTGAATGAAAAGAGCTGGCATCTCACTCTCTTTGAATCTTCTTTATCATGCTAAGATGAGCAGGAAAAAGCAAAAAATTTCAGAATTGCACCTTGCAATGTGGAGAAATTACTGTTTGTACATTTACAATATTCATTGATTTTTGCCATTGAAAAACGTCCAGAAATGTTTGAAGCTACTGACTGAATGAAAGGAACTGGCATCTCACTCTCTTTGAATCTTCTTTATCATGCTAAGAGGAGCAGGAAAAAGCAAAAAATTTCAGAATTGCACCTTGCAATGCGGAGAAATTACTGTTTGTGCATTTACAATATTCATTGATTTTTGCCATTGAAAAACATCATGTTATTCATATACCAGAAATGTTTGAAGCTACTGACTGAATGAAAAGAGCTGGCATCTCACTCTCTTTGAATCTTCTTTATCATGCTAAGAGGAGCAGGAAAAAGTAAAAAATTTCAGAATTGCACCTTGCAATGTGGAGAAATTACTGTTTGTGCATTTACAATATTCATTGATTTTTGCCATTGAAAAACGTCCAGAAATGTTTGAAGCTACTGACTGAATGAAAGGAGCTGGCATCTCACTCTCTTTGAATCTTCTTTATCATGCTAAGAGGAGCAGGAAAAAGCAAAAAATTTCAGAATTGCACCTTGCAATGCGGAGAAATTACTGTTTGTGCATTTACAATATTCATTGACTTTTGCCATTGAAAAACATCATGTTATTCATATACCAGAAATGTTTGAAGCTACTGACTGAATGAAAAGAGCTGGCATCTCACTCTCTTTGAATCTTCTTTATCATGCTAAGAGGAGCAGGAAAAAGCAAAAAATTTCAGAATTGCACCTTGCAATGTGGAGAAATTACTGTTTGTGCATTTACAATATTCATTGATTTTTTGCCATTGAAAAACGTCCAGAAATGTTTGAAGCTACTGACTGAATGAAAGGAGCTGGCATCTCACTCTCTTTGAATCTTCTTTATCATGCTAAGAGGAGCAGGAAAAAGCAAAAAATTTCAGAATTGCACCTTGCAATGTGGAGAAATTACTGTTTGTGCATTTACAATATTCATTGATTTTTGCCATTGAAAAACGTCCAGAAATGTTTGAAGCTACTGACTGAATGAAAGGAGCTGGCATCTCACTCTCTTTGAATCTTCTTTATCATGCTAAGAGGAGCAGGAAAAAGCAAAAAATTTCAGAATTGTACCTTGCAATGTGGAGAAATTACTGTTTGTGCATTTACAATATTCATTGATTTTTGCCATTGAAAAACGTCCAGAAATGTTTGAAGCTACTGACTGAATGAAAGGAGCTGGCATCTCACTCTCTTTGAATCTTCTTTATCATGCTAAGAGGAGCAGGAAAAAGCAAAAAATTTCAGAATTGCACCTTGCAATGCGGAGAAATTACTGTTTGTGCATTTACAATATTCATTGATTTTTGCCATTGAAAAACATCATGTTATTCATATACCAGAAATGTTTGAAGATACTGACTGAATGAAAAGAGCTGGCATCTCACTCTCTTTGAATCTTCTTTATCATGCTAAGGGGAGCAGGAAAAATCAAAAAATTTCAGAATTGCACCTTGCAATGTGGAGAAATTACTGTTTGTGCATTTACAATATTCATTGATTTTTGCCATTGAAAAACGTCCAGAAATGTTTGAAGCTACTGACTGAATGAAAGGAGCTGGCATCTCACTCTCTTTGAATCTTCTTTGTCATGCTAAGAGGACCAGGAAAAAGCAAAAAATTTCAGAATTGCACCTTGCAATGCGGAGAAATTACTGTTTGTGCATTTACAATATTCATTGATTTTTGCCATTGAAAAACATCATGTTATTCATGTACCAGAAATGTTTGAAGCTACTGACTGAATGAAAAGAGCTGGCATCTCACTCTCTTTGAATCTTCTTTATCATGCTAAGAGGAGCAGGAAAAAGCAAAAAATTTCAGAATTGCACCTTGCAATGTGGAGAAATTACTGTTTGTGCATTTACAATATTCATGGATTTTTGCCATTGAAAAACGTCCAGAAATGTTTGAAGCTACTGACTGAATGAAAGGAGCTGGCATCTCACTCTCTTTGAATCTTCTTTATCATGCTAAGAGGAGCAGGAAAAAGCAAAAAATTTCAGAATTGCACCTTGCAATGCGGAGAAATTACTGTTTGTGCATTTACAATATTCATTGACTTTTGCCATTGAAAAACATCATGTTATTCATATACCAGAAATGTTTGAAGCTACTGACTGAATGAAAAGAGCTAGCATCTCACTCTCTTTGAATCTTCTTTATCATGCTAAGTGGAGCAGGAAAAAGCAAAAAATTTCAGAATTGCACCTTGCAATGTGGAGAAATTACTGTTTGTGCATTTACAATATTCATTGATTTTTGCCATTGAAAAACGTCCAGAAATGTTTGAAGCTACTGACTGAATGAAAGGAGCTGGCATCTCACTCTCTTTGAATCCTCTTTATCATGCTAAGAGGAGCAGGAAAAAGCAAAAAATTTCAGAATTGCACCTTGCAATGCGGAGAAATTACTGTTTGTGCATTTAAAATCTTCATTGATTTTTGCCATTGAAAAACATCATGTTATTCATATACCAGAAATGTTTGAAGCTACTAACTGAATGAAAAGAGCTGGCATCTCACTCTCTTTGAATCTTCTTTATCATGCTAAGAGGAGCAGGAAAAAGCAAAAAATTTCAGAATTGCACCTTGCAATGTGGAGAAATTACTGTTTGTACATTTACAATATTCATTGATTTTTGCCATTGAAAAACGTCCAGAAATGTTTGAAGCTACTGACTGAATGAAAGGAACTGGCATCTCACTCTCTTTGAATCTTCTTTATCATGCTAAGAGGAGCAGGAAAAAGCAAAAAATTTCAGAATTGCACCTTGCAATGCGGAGAAATTACTGTTTGTGCATTTACAATATTCATTGATTTTTGCCATTGAAAAACATCATGTTATTCATATACCAGAAATGTTTGAAGCTACTGACTGAATGAAAAGAGCTGGCATCTCACTCTCTTTGAATCTTCTTTATCATGCTAAGAGGAGCAGGAAAAAGTAAAAAATTTCAGAATTGCACCTTGCAATGTGGAGAAATTACTGTTTGTGCATTTACAATATTCATTGATTTTTGCCATTGAAAAACGTCCAGAAATGTTTGAAGCTACTGACTGAATGAAAGGAGCTGGCATCTCACTCTCTTTGAATCTTCTTTATCATGCTAAGAGGAGCAGGAAAAAGCAAAAAATTTCAGAATTGCACCTTGCAATGCGGAGAAATTACTGTTTGTGCATTTACAATATTCATTGACTTTTGCCATTGAAAAACATCATGTTATTCATATACCAGAAATGTTTGAAGCTACTGACTGAATGAAAAGAGCTGGCATCTCACTCTCTTTGAATCTTCTTTATCATGCTAAGAGGAGCAGGAAAAAGCAAAAAATTTCAGAATTGCACCTTGCAATGTGGAGAAATTACTGTTTGTGCATTTACAATATTCATTGATTTTTTGCCATTGAAAAACGTCCAGAAATGTTTGAAGCTACTGACTGAATGAAAGGAGCTGGCATCTCACTCTCTTTGAATCTTCTTTATCATGCTAAGAGGAGCAGGAAAAAGCAAAAAATTTCAGAATTGCACCTTGCAATGTGGAGAAATTACTGTTTGTGCATTTACAATATTCATTGATTTTTGCCATTGAAAAACGTCCAGAAATGTTTGAAGCTACTGACTGAATGAAAGGAGCTGGCATCTCACTCTCTTTGAATCTTCTTTATCATGCTAAGAGGAGCAGGAAAAAGCAAAAAATTTCAGAATTGTACCTTGCAATGTGGAGAAATTACTGTTTGTGCATTTACAATATTCATTGATTTTTGCCATTGAAAAACGTCCAGAAATGTTTGAAGCTACTGACTGAATGAAAGGAGCTGGCATCTCACTCTCTTTGAATCTTCTTTATCATGCTAAGAGGACCAGGAAAAAGCAAAAAATTTCAGAATTGCACCTTGCAATGCGGAGAAATTACTGTTTGTGCATTTACAATATTCATTGATTTTTGCCATTGAAAAACATCATGTTATTCATATACCAGAAATGTTTGAAGCTACTGACTGAATGAAAAGAGCTGGCATCTCACTCTCTTTGAATCTTCTTTATCATGCTAAGAGGAGCAGGAAAAAGCAAAAAATTTCAGAATTGCACATTGCAATGTGGAGAAATTACTGTTTGTGCATTTACAATATTCATGGATTTTTGCCATTGAAAAACGTCCAGAAATGTTTGAAGCTACTGACTGAATGAAAGGAGCTGGCATCTCACTCTCTTTGAATCTTCTTTATCATGCTAAGAGGAGCAGGAAAAAGCAAAAAATTTCAGAATTGCACCTTGCAATGCGGAGAAATTACTGTTTGTGCATTTACAATATTCATTGACTTTTGCCATTGAAAAACATCATGTTATTCATATACCAGAAATGTTTGAAGCTACTGACTGAATGAAAAGAGCTAGCATCTCACTCTCTTTGAATCTTCTTTATCATGCTAAGTGGAGCAGGAAAAAGCAAAAAATTTCAGAATTGCACCTTGCAATGTGGAGAAATTACTGTTTGTGCATTTACAATATTCATTGATTTTTGCCATTGAAAAACATCCAGAAATGTTTGAAGCTACTGACTGAATGAAAGGAGCTGGCATCTCACTCTCTTTGAATCCTCTTTATCATGCTAAGAGGAGCAGGAAAAAGCAAAAAATTTCAGAATTGCACCTTGCAATGCGGAGAAATTACTGTTTGTGCATTTACAATCTTCATTGATTTTTGCCATTGAAAAACATCATGTTATTCATATACCAGAAATGTTTGAAGCTACTAACTGAATGAAAAGAGCTGGCATCTCACTCTCTTTGAATCTTCTTTATCATGCTAAGAGGAGCAGGAAAAAGCAAAAAATTTCAGAATTGCACCTTGCAATGTGGAGAAATTACTGTTTGTACATTTACAATATTCATTGATTTTTGCCATTGAAAAACGTCCAGAAATGTTTGAAGCTACTGACTGAATGAAAGGAACTGGCATCTCACTCTCTTTGAATCTTCTTTATCATGCTAAGAGGAGCAGGAAAAAGCAAAAAATTTCAGAATTGCACCTTGCAATGCGGAGAAATTACTGTTTGTGCATTTACAATATTCATTGATTTTTGCCATTGAAAAACATCATGTTATTCATATACCAGAAATGTTTGAAGATACTGACTGAATGAAAAGAGCTGGCATCTCACTCTCTTTGAATCTTCTTTATCATGCTAAGAGGAGCAGGAAAAATCAAAAAATTTCAGAATTGCACCTTGCAATGTGGAGAAATTACTGTTTGTGCATTTACAATATTCATTGATTTTTGCCATTGAAAAACGTCCAGAAATGTTTGAAGCTACTGACTGAATGAAAGGAGCTGGCATCTCACTCTCTTTGAATCTTCTTTATCATGCTATGAGGAGCAGGAAAAAGCAAATAATTTCAGAATTGCACCTTGCAATGCGGAGAAATTACTGTTTGTGCATTTACAATATTCATTGATTTTTGCCATTGAAAAACAACATGTTATTCATATACCAGAAATGTTTGAAGCTACTGACTGAATCAAAAGAGCTGGCATCTCACTCTCTTTGAATCTTCTTTATCATGCTAAGAGGAGCAGGAAAAAGCAAAAAATTTCAGAATTGCACCTTGCAATGTGGAGAAATTACTGTTTGTGCATGTACAATATTCATTGATTTTTGCCATTGAAAAACGTCCAGAAATGTTTGAAGCTACTGACTGAATGAAAGGAGCTGGCATCTCACTCTCTTTGAATCTTCTTTATCATGCTAAGAGGAGCAGGAAAAATCAAAAAATTTCAGAATTGCATCTTGCAATGCGGAGAAATTACTGGTTGTGCATTTACAATATTCATTGATTTTTGCCATTGAAAAACATCATGTTATTGATATACCAGAAATGTTTGAAGCTACTGACTGAATGAAAAGAGCTGGCATCTCACTCTATTTGAATCTTCTTTATCATGCTAAGAGGAGCAGGAAAAAGTAAAACATTTCAGAATTGCACCTTGCAATGTGGAGAAATTACTGTTTGTGCATTTACAATATTCATTGATTTTTGCCATTGAAAAACGTCCAGAAATGTTTGAAGCTACTGACTGAATGAAAGGAGCTGGCATCTCACTCTCTTTGAATCTTCTTTATCATGCTAAGAGGAGCAGGAAAAAGCAAAAAATTTCAGAATTGCACCTTGCAATGCGGAGAAATTACTGTTTGTGCATTTACAATATTCATTGACTTTTGCCATTGAAAAACATCATGTTATTCATATACCAGAAATGTTTGAAGCTACTGACTGAATGAAAAGAGCTGGCATCTCACTCTCTTTGAATCTTCTTTATCATGCTAAGAGGAGCAGGAAAAAGCAAAAAATTTCAGAATTGCACCTTGCAATGTGGAGAAATTACTGTTTGTGCATTTACAATATTCATTGATTTTTGCCATTGAAAAACGTCCAGAAATGTTTGAAGCTACTGACTGAATGAAAGGAGCTGGCATCTCACTCTCTTTGAATCTTCTTTATCATGCTAAGAGGAGCAGGAAAAAGCAAAAAATTTCAGAATTGCACCTTGCAATGTGGAGAAATTACTGTTTGTGCATTTACAATATTCATTGATTTTTGCCATTGAAAAACGTCCAGAAATGTTTGAAGCTACTGACTGAATGAAAGGAGCTGGCATCTCACTCTCTTTGAATCTTCTTTATCATGCTAAGAGGAGCAGGAAAAAGCAAAAAATTTCAGAATTGTACCTTGCAATGTGGAGAAATTACTGTTTGTGCATTTACAATATTCATTGATTTTTGCCATTGAAAAACGTCCAGAAATGTTTGAAGCTACTGACTGAATGAAAGGAGCTGGCATCTCACTCTCTTTGAATCTTCTTTATCATGCTAAGAGGACCAGGAAAAAGCAAAAAATTTCAGAATTGCACCTTGCAATGCGGAGAAATTACTGTTTGTGCATTTACAATATTCATTGATTTTTGCCATTGAAAAATATCATGTTATTCATATACCAGAAATGTTTGAAGCTACTGACTGAATAAAAAGAGCTGGCATCTCACTCTCTTTGAATCTTCTTTATCATGCTAAGAGGAGCAGGAAAAATCAAAAAATTTCAGAATTGTACCTTGCAATGTGGAGAAATTACTGTTTGTGCATTTACAATATTCATTGATTTTTGCCATTGAAAAACGTCCAGAAATGTTTGAAGCTACTGACTGAATGAAAGGAGCTGGCATCTCACTCTCTTTGAATCTTCTTTATCATGCTATGAGGAGCAGGAAAAAGCAAAAAATTTCAGAATTGCACCTTGCAGTGCGGAGAAATTACTGTTTGTGCATTTACAATCTTCATTGATTTTTGCCATTGAAAAACATCATGTTATTCATATACCAGAAATGTTTGAAGCTACTAACTGAATGAAAAGAGCTGGCATCTCACTCTCTTTGAATCTTCTTTATCATGCTAAGAGGAGCAGGAAAAAGCAAAAAATTTCAGAATTGCACCTTGCAATGTGGAGAAATTACTGTTTGTACATTTACAATATTCATTGATTTTTGCCATTGAAAAACGTCCAGAAATGTTTGAAGCTACTGACTGAATGAAAGGAACTGGCATCTCACTCTCTTTGAATCTTCTTTATCATGCTAAGAGGAGCAGGAAAAAGCAAAAAATTTCAGAATTGCACCTTGCAATGCGGAGAAATTACTGTTTGTGCATTTACAATATTCATTGATTTTTGCCATTGAAAAACATCATGTTATTCATATACCAGAAATGTTTGAAGATACTGACTGAATGAAAAGAGCTGGCATCTCACTCTCTTTGAATCTTCTTTATCATGCTAAGAGGAGCAGGAAAAATCAAAAAATTTCAGAATTGCACCTTGCAATGTGGAGAAATTACTGTTTGTGCATTTACAATATTCATTGATTTTTGCCATTGAAAAACGTCCAGAAATGTTTGAAGCTACTGACTGAATGAAAGGAGCTGGCATCTCACTCTCTTTGAATCTTCTTTATCATGCTATGAGGAGCAGGAAAAAGCAAAAAATTTCAGAATTGCACCTTGCAATGCGGAGAAATTACTGTTTGTGCATTTACAATATTCATTGATTTTTGCCATTGAAAAACATCATGTTATTCATATACCAGAAATGTTTGAAGCTACTGACTGAATCAAAAGAGCTGGCATCTCACTCTCTTTGAATCTTCTTTATCATGCTAAGAGGAGCAGGAAAAAGCAAAAAATTTCAGAATTGCACCTTGCAATGTGGAGAAATTACTGTTTGTGCATTTACAATATTCATGGATTTTTGCCATTGAAAAACGTCCAGAAATGTTTGAAGCTACTGACTGAATGAAAGGAGCTGGCATCTCACTCTCTTTGAATCTTCTTTATCATGCTAAGAGGAGCAGGAAAAAGCAAAAAATTTCAGAATTGCACCTTGCAATGCGGAGAAATTACTGTTTGTGCATTTACAATATTCATTGACTTTTGCCATTGAAAAACATCATGTTATTCATATACCAGAAATGTTTGAAGCTACTGACTGAATGAAAAGAGCTAGTATCTCACTCTCTTTGAATCTTCTTTATCATGCTAAGTGGAGCAGGAAAAAGCAAAAAATTTCAGAATTGCACCTTGCAATGTGGAGAAATTACTGTTTGTGCATTTACAATATTCATTGATTTTTGCCATTGAAAAACGTCCAGAAATGTTTGAAGCTACTGACTGAATGAAAGGAGCTGGCATCTCACTCTCTTTGAATCCTCTTTATCATGCTAAGAGGAGCAGGAAAAAGCAAAAAATTTCAGAATTGCACCTTGCAATGCGGAGAAATTACTGTTTGTGCATTTACAATCTTCATTGATTTTTGCCATTGAAAAACATCATGTTATTCATATACCAGAAATGTTTGAAGCTACTAACTGAATGAAAAGAGCTGGCATCTCACTCTCTTTGAATCTTCTTTATCATGCTAAGAGGAGCAGGAAAAAGCAAAAAATTTCAGAATTGCACCTTGCAATGTGGAGAAATTACTGTTTGTACATTTACAATATTCATTGATTTTTGCCATTGAAAAACGTCCAGAAATGTTTGAAGCTACTGACTGAATGAAAGGAACTGGCATCTCACTCTCTTTGAATCTTCTTTATCATGCTAAGAGGAGCAGGAAAAAGCAAAAAATTTCAGAATTGCACCTTGCAATGCGGAGAAATTACTGTTTGTGCATTTACAATATTCATTGATTTTTGCCATTGAAAAATATCATGTTATTCATATACCAGAAATGTTTGAAGCTACTGACTGAATGAAAAGAGCTGGCATCTCACTCTCTTTGAATCTTCTTTATCATGCTAAGAGGAGCAGGAAAAATCAAAAAATTTCAGAATTGCACCTTGCAATGTGGAGAAATTACTATTTGTGCATTTACAATATTCATTGATTTTTGCCATTGAAAAACGTCCAGAAATGTTTGAAGCTACTGACTGAATGAAAGGAGCTGGCATCTCACTCTCTTTGAATCTTCTTTATCATGCTATGAGGAGCAGGAAAAAGCAAAAAATTTCAGAATTGCACCTTGCAGTGCGGAGAAATTACTGTTTGTGCATTTACAATATTCATTGATTTTTGCCATTGAAAAACATCATGTTATTCATATACCAGAAATGTTTGAAGCTACTGACTGAATAAAAAGAGCTGGCATCTCACTCTCTTTGAATCTTCTTTATCATGCTAAGAGGAGCAGGAAAAAGCAAAAAATTTCAGAATTGCATCTTGCAATGCGGAGAAATTACTGGTTGTGCATTTACAATATTCATTGATTTTTGCCATTGAAAAACATCATGTATTCATATACCAGAAATGTTTGAAGCTACTGACTGAATGAAAAGAGCTGGCATCTCTCTCTCTTTGAATCTTCTTTATCATGCTAAGAGGAGCAGGAAAAAGCAAAACATTTCAGAATTGCACCTTGCAATGTGGAGAAATTACTGTTTGTGCATGTACAATATTCATTGATTTTTGCCATTGAAAAACGTCCAGAAATGTTTGAAGCTACTGACTGAATGAAAGGAGCTGGAATCTCACTCTCTTTGAATCTTCTTTATCATGCTAAGAGGAGCAGGAAAAAGCAAAAAATTTCAGAATTGCATCTTGCAATGCGGAGAAATTACTGGTTGTGCATTTACAATATTCATTGATTTTTGTCATTGAAAAACATCATGTATTCATATACCAGAAATGTTTGAAGCTACTGACTGAATGAAAAGAGCTGGCATCTCACTCTCTTTGAATCTTCTTTATCATGCTAAGAGGAGCAGGAAAAAGCAAAAAATTTCAGAATTGCACCTTGCAATGTGGAGAAATTACTGTTTGTGCATTTACAATATTCATTGATTTTTGCCATTGAAAAACGTCCAGAAATGTTTGAAGCTACTGACTGAATGAAAGGAGCTGGATTCTCACTCTCTTTGAATCTTCTTTATCATGCTAAGAGGAGCAGGAAAAAGCAAAAAATTTCAGAATTGCACCTTGCAATGCAGAGAAAATATTGTTTGTGCATTTACAATATTCATTGATTTTTGCCATTGAAAAACATCATGTTATTCATATACCAGAAATGTTTGAAGCTACTGACTGAATGAAAAGAGCTGGCATCTCACTCTCCTTGAATCTTCTTTATCATGCTAAGAGGAGCAGGAAAAAGCAAAAAATTTCAGAATTGCACCTTGCAATGCGGAGAAATTACTGGTTGTGCATTTACAATATTCATTGATTTTTGCCATTGAAAAACATCATGTATTCATATACCAGAAATGTTTGAAGCTACTGACTGAATGAAAAGAGCTGGCATCTCACTCTCTTTGAATCTTCTTTGTCATGCTAAGAGGAGCAGGAAAAAGCAAAAAATTTCAGAATTGCACCTTGCAATGTGGAGAAATTACTGTTTGTGCATTTACAATATTCATTGATTTTTGCCATTGAAAAACGTCCAGAAATGTTTGAAGCTACTGACTGAATGAAAGGAGCTGGCATCTCACTCTCTTTGAATCTTCTTTTTCATGCTAAGAGGAGCAGGAAAAAGCAAAAAATTTCAGAATTGCACCTTGCAATGCGGAGAAATTACTGTTTGTGCATTTACAATATTCATTGATTTTTGCCATTGAAAAACATCATGTTATTCATATACCAGAAATGTTTGAAGCTACTAACTGAATGAAAAGAGCTGGCATCTCACTCTCTTTGAATCTTCTTTATCATGCTAAGAGGAGCAGGAAAAAGCAAAAAATTCCAGAATTGCACCTTGCAATGTGGAGAAATTACTGTTTGTGCATTTACAATATTCATTGATTTTTGCCATTGAAAAACGTCCAGAAATGTTTGAAGCTACTGACTGAATGAAAGGAGCTGGCATCTCACTCTCTTTGAATCTTCTTTATCATGCTAAGAGGAGCAAGAAAAAGCAAAAAATTTCAGAATTGCACCTTGCAATGCGGAGAAATTACTGTTTGTGCATTTACAATATTCATTGATTTTTGCCATTGAAAAACATCATGTTATTGATATACCAGAAATGTTTGAAGCTACTGACTGAATGAAAAGAGCTGGCATCTCACTCTCTTTGAATCTTCTTTATCATGCTAAGAGGAGCAGGAAAAAGGAAAAAATTTCAGAATTGCACCTTGCAATGTGGAGAAATTACTGTTTGTGCATTTACAATATTCATTGATTTTTGCCATTGAAAAACGTCCAGAAATGTTTGAAGCTACTGACTGAATGAAAGGAGCTGGCATCTCACTCTCTTTGAATCTTCTTTATCATGCTAAGAGGAGCAGGAAAAAGCAAAAAATTTCAGAATTGCACCTTGCAATGCGGAGAAATTACTGTTTGTGCATTTACAATATTCATTGATTTTTGCCATTGAAAAACATCATGTTATTGATATACCAGAAATGTTTGAAGCTACTGACTGAATGAAAAGAGCTGGCATCTCACTCTCTTTGAATCTTCTTTATCATGCTAAGAGGAGCAGGAAAAAGCAAAAAATTTCAGAATTGCACCTTGCAATGTGGAGAAATTACTGTTTGTGCATTTACAATATTCATTGATTTTTGCCATTGAAAAATGTCCAGAAATGTTTGAAGCTACTGACTGAATGAAAGGAGCTGGCATCTCACTCTCTTTGAATCTTCTTTATCATGCTAAGAGGAGCAGGAAAAAGCAAAAAATTTCAGAATTGCATCTTGCAATGCGGAGAAATTACTGGTTGTGCATTTACAATATTCATTGATTTTTGCCATTGAAAAACATCATGTATTCATATACCAGAAATGTTTGAAGCTACTGACTGAATGAAAAGAGCTGGCATCTCTCTCTCTTTGAATCTTCTTTAGCATGCTAAGAGGAGCAGGAAAAAGCAAAAAATTTCAGAATTGCACCTTGCAATGTGGAGAATTTACTGTTTGTGCATGTACAATATTCATTGATTTTTGCCATTGAAAAACGTCCAGAAATGTTTGAAGCTACTGACTGAATGAAAGGAGCTGGAATCTCACTCTCTTTGAATCTTCTTTATCATGCTAAGAGGAGCAGGAAAAAGCAAAAAATTTCAGAATTGCATCTTGCAATGCGGAGAAATTACTGGTTGTGCATTTACAATATTCATTGATTTTTGTCATTGAAAAACATCATGTATTCATATACCAGAAATGTTTGAAGCTACTGACTGAATGAAAAGAGCTGGCATCTCACTCTCTTTGAATCTTCTTTATCATGCTAAGAGGAGCAGGAAAAAGCAAAAAATTTCAGAATTTCACCTTGCAATGTGGAGAAATTACTGTTTGTGCATTTACAATATTCATTGATTTTTGCCATTGAAAAACGTCCAGAAATGTTTGAAGCTACTGACTGAATGAAAGGAGCTGGATTCTCACTCTCTTTGAATCTTCTTTATCATGCTAAGAGGAGCAGGAAAAAGCAAAAAATTTCAGAATTGCACCTTGCAATGCAGAGAAATTATTGTTTGTGCATTTACAATATTCATTGATTTTTGCCATTGAAAAACATCATGTTATTCAAATACCAGAAATGTTTGAAGCTACTGACTGAATGAAAAGAGCTGGCATCTCACTCTCTTTGAATCTTCTTTATCATGCTAAGAGGAGCAGGAAAAAGCAAAAAATTTCAGAATTGCACCTTGCAATGCGGAGAAATTACTGGTTGTGCATTTACAATATTCATTGATTTTTGCCATTGAAAAACATCATGTATTCATATACCAGAAATGTTTGAAGCTACTGACTGAATGAAAAGAGCTGGCATCTCACTCTCTTTGAATCTTCTTTATCATGCTAAGAGGAGCAGGAAAAAGCAAAAAATTTCAGAATTGCACCTTGCAATGTGGAGAAATTACTGTTTGTGCATGTACAATATTCATTGATTTTTGCCATTGAAAAACGTCCAGAAATGTTTGAAGCTACTGACTGAATGAAAGGAGCTGGCATCTCACTCTCTTTGAATCTTCTTTTTCATGCTAAGAGGAGCAGGAAAAAACAAAAAATTTCAGAATTGCACCTTGCAATGCGGAGAAATTACTGTTTGTGCATTTACAATATTCATTGATTTTTGCCATTGAAAAACATCATGTTATTCATATACCAGAAATGTTTGAAGCTACTAACTGAATGAAAAGAGCTGGCATCTCACTCTCTTTGAATCTTCTTTATCATGCTAAGAGGAGCAGGAAAAAGCAAAAAATTCCAGAATTGCACCTTGCAATGTGGAGAAATTACTGTTTGTGCATTTACAATATTCATTGATTTTTGCCATTGAAAAACGTCCAGAAATGTTTGAAGCTACTGACTGAATGAAAGGAGCTGGCATCTCAATCTCTTTGAATCTTCTTTATCATGCTAAGAGGAGCAGGAAAAAGCAAAAAATTTCAGAATTGCACCTTGCAATGCGGAGAAATTACTGTTTGTGCATTTACAATATTCATTGATTTTTGCCATTGAAAAACATCATGTTATTGATATACCAGAAATGTTTGAAGCTACTGACTGAATGAAAAGAGCTGGCATCTCACTCTCTTTGAATCTTCTTTATCATGCTAAGAGGAGCAGGAAAAAGTAAAAAATTTCAGAATTGCACCTTGCAATGTGGAGAAATTACTGTTTGTGCATTTACAATATTCATTGATTTTTGACATTGAAAAACGTCCAGAAATGTTTGAAGCTACTGACTGAATGAAAGGAGCTGGCATCTCACTCTCTTTGAATCTTCTTTATCATGCTAAGAGGAGCAGGAAAAAGCAAAAAATTTCAGAATTGCACCTTGCAATGCGGAGAAATTACTGTTTGTGCATTTACAATATTCATTGATTTTTGCCATTGAAAAACATCATGTTATTGATATACCAGAAATGTTTGAAGCTACTGACTGAATGAAAAGAGCTGGCATCTCACTCTCTTTGAATCTTTTTTATCATGCTAAGAGGAGCAGGAAAAAGCAAAAAATTTCAGAATTGCACCTTGCAATGTGGAGAAATTACTGTTTGTGCATTTACAATATTCATTGATTTTTGCCATTGAAAAACGTCCAGAAATGTTTGAAGCTACTGACTGAATGAAAGGAGCTGGCATCTCACTCTCTTTGAATCTTCTTTATCATGCTAAGCGGAGCAGGAAAAAGCAAAAAATTTCAGAATTGCACCTTGCAATGTGGAGAAATTACTGTTTGTGCATTTACAATATTCATTGATTTTTGCCATTGAAAAACGTCCAGAAATGTTTGAAGCTACTGACTGAATGAAAGGAGCTGGCATCTCACTCTCTTTGAATCTTCTTTATCATGCTAAGAGGAGCAGGAAAAAGCAAAAAATTTCAGAATTGTACCTTGCAATGTGGAGAAATTACTGTTTGTGCATTTACAATATTCATTGATTTTTGCCATTGAAAAACGTCCAGAAATGTTTGAAGCTACTGACTGAATGAAAGGAGCTGGCATCTCACTCTCTTTGAATCTTCTTTATCATGCTAAGAGGACCAGGAAAAAGCAAAAAATTTCAGAATTGCACCTTGCAATGCGGAGAAATTACTGTTTGTGCATTTACAATATTCATTGATTTTTGCCATTGAAAAACATCATGTTATTCATATACCAGAAATGTTTCAAGCTACTGACTGGATGAAAAGAGCTGGCATCTCACTCTCTTTGAATCTTCTTTATCATGCTAAGAGGAGCAGGAAAAAGCAAAAAATTTCAGAATTGCACCTTGCAATGTGGAGAAATTACTGTTTGTGCATTTACAATATTCATGGATTTTTGCCATTGAAAAACGTCCAGAAATGTTTGAAGCTACTGACTGAATGAAAGGAGCTGGCATCTCACTCTCTTTGAATCTTCTTTATCATGCTAAGAGGAGCAGGAAAAAGCAAAAAATTTCAGAATTGCACCTTGCAATGCGGAGAAATTACTGTTTGTGCATTTACAATATTCATTGACTTTTGCCATTGAAAAACATCATGTTATTCATATACCAGAAATGTTTGAAGCTACTAACTGAATGAAAAGAGCTGGCATCTCACTCTCTTTGAATCTTCTTTATCATGCTAAGAGGAGCAGGAAAAATCAAAAAATTTCAGAATTGCACCTTGTAATGTGGAGAAATTACTGTTTGTGCATTTACAATATTCATTGATTTTTGCCATTGAAAAACGTCCAGAAATGTTTGAAGCTACTGACTGAATGAAAGGAGCTGGCATCTCACTCTCTTTGAATCTTCTTTATCATGCTAAGAGGAGCAGGAAAAAGCAAAAAATTTCAGAATTGCACCTTGCAATGCGGAGAAATTACTGTTTGTGCATTTACAATATTCATTGATTTTTGCCATTGAAAAACATCATGTTATTGATATACCAGAAATGTTTGAAGCTACTGACTGAATGAAAAGAGCTGGCATCTCACTCTCTTTGAATCTTCTTTATCATGCTAAGAGGAGCAGGAAAAAGCAAAAAATTTCAGAATTGCACCTTGCAATGTGGAGAAATTACTGTTTGTGCATTTACAATATTCATTGATTTTTGCCTTTGAAAAACGTCCAGAAATGTTTGAAGCTACTGACTGAATGAAAGGAGCTGGCATCTCACTCTCTTTGAATCTTCTTTATCATGCTAAGAGGAGCAGGAAAAAGCAAAAAATTTCAGAATTGCATCTTGCAATGCGGAGAAATTACTGGTTGTGCATTTACAATATTCATTGATTTTTGCCATTGAAAAACATCATGTATTCATATACCAGAAATGTTTGAAGCTACTGACTGAATGAAAAGAGCTGGCATCTCTCTCTCTTTGAATCTTCTTTAGCATGCTAAGAGGAGCAGGAAAAAGCAAAAAATTTCAGAATTGCACCTTGCAATGTGGAGAAATTACTGTTTGTGCATGTACAATATTCATTGATTTTTGCCATTGAAAAACGTCCAGAAATGTTTGAAGCTACTGACTGAATGAAAGGAGCTTGAATCTCACTCTCTTTGAATCTTCTTTGTCATGCTAAGAGGAGCAGGAAAAAGCAAAAAATTTCAGAATTGCATCTTGCAATGCGGAGAAATTACTGGTTGTGCATTTACAATATTCATTGATTTTTGTCATTGAAAAACATCATGTATTCATATACCAGAAATGTTTGAAGCTACTGACTGAATGAAAAGAGCTGGCATCTCACTCTCTTTGAATCTTCTTTATCATGCTAAGAGGAGCAGGAAAAAGCAAAAAATTTCAGAATTGCACCTTGCAATGCGGAGAAATTACTGGTTGTGCATTTACAATATTCATTGATTTTTGCCATTGAAAAACATCATGTATTCATATACCAGAAATGTTTGAAGCTACTGACTGAATGAAAAGAGCTGGCATCTCTCTCTCTTTGAATCTTCTTTAGCATGCTAAGAGGAGCAGGAAAAAGCAAAAAATTTCAGAATTGCACCTTGCAATGTGGAGAATTTACTGTTTGTGCATGTACAATATTCATTGATTTTTGCCATTGAAAAACGTCCAGAAATGTTTGAAGCTACTGACTGAATGAAAGGAGCTGGAATCTCACTCTCTTTGAATCTTCTTTATCATGCTAAGAGGAGCAGGAAAAAGCAAAAAATTTCAGAATTGCATCTTGCAATGCGGAGAAATTACTGGTTGTGCATTTACAATATTCATTGATTTTTGTCATTGAAAAACATCATGTATTCATATACCAGAAATGTTTGAAGCTACTGACTGAATGAAAAGAGCTGGCATCTCACTCTCTTTGAATCTTCTTTATCATGCTAAGAGGAGCAGGAAAAAGCAAAAAATTTCAGAATTTCACCTTGCAATGTGGAGAAATTACTGTTTGTGCATTTACAATATTCATTGATTTTTGCCATTGAAAAACGTCCAGAAATGTTTGAAGCTACTGACTGAATGAAAGGAGCTGGATTCTCACTCTCTTTGAATCTTCTTTATCATGCTAAGAGGAGCAGGAAAAAGCAAAAAATTTCAGAATTGCACCTTGCAATGCAGAGAAATTATTGTTTGTGCATTTACAATATTCATTGATTTTTGCCATTGAAAAACATCATGTTATTCAAATACCAGAAATGTTTGAAGCTACTGACTGAATGAAAAGAGCTGGCATCTCACTCTCTTTGAATCTTCTTTATCATGCTAAGAGGAGCAGGAAAAAGCAAAAAATTTCAGAATTGCACCTTGCAATGCGGAGAAATTACTGGTTGTGCATTTACAATATTCATTGATTTTTGCCATTGAAAAACATCATGTATTCATATACCAGAAATGTTTGAAGCTACTGACTGAATGAAAAGAGCTGGCATCTCACTCTCTTTGAATCTTCTTTATCATGCTAAGAGGAGCAGGAAAAAGCAAAAAATTTCAGAATTGCACCTTGCAATGTGGAGAAATTACTGTTTGTGCATGTACAATATTCATTGATTTTTGCCATTGAAAAACGTCCAGAAATGTTTGAAGCTACTGACTGAATGAAAGGAGCTGGCATCTCACTCTCTTTGAATCTTCTTTTTCATGCTAAGAGGAGCAGGAAAAAACAAAAAATTTCAGAATTGCACCTTGCAATGCGGAGAAATTACTGTTTGTGCATTTACAATATTCATTGATTTTTGCCATTGAAAAACATCATGTTATTCATATACCAGAAATGTTTGAAGCTACTAACTGAATGAAAAGAGCTGGCATCTCACTCTCTTTGAATCTTCTTTATCATGCTAAGAGGAGCAGGAAAAAGCAAAAAATTCCAGAATTGCACCTTGCAATGTGGAGAAATTACTGTTTGTGCATTTACAATATTCATTGATTTTTGCCATTGAAAAACGTCCAGAAATGTTTGAAGCTACTGACTGAATGAAAGGAGCTGGCATCTCAATCTCTTTGAATCTTCTTTATCATGCTAAGAGGAGCAGGAAAAAGCAAAAAATTTCAGAATTGCACCTTGCAATGCGGAGAAATTACTGTTTGTGCATTTACAATATTCATTGATTTTTGCCATTGAAAAACATCATGTTATTGATATACCAGAAATGTTTGAAGCTACTGACTGAATGAAAAGAGCTGGCATCTCACTCTCTTTGAATCTTCTTTATCATGCTAAGAGGAGCAGGAAAAAGTAAAAAATTTCAGAATTGCACCTTGCAATGTGGAGAAATTACTGTTTGTGCATTTACAATATTCATTGATTTTTGACATTGAAAAACGTCCAGAAATGTTTGAAGCTACTGACTGAATGAAAGGAGCTGGCATCTCACTCTCTTTGAATCTTCTTTATCATGCTAAGAGGAGCAGGAAAAAGCAAAAAATTTCAGAATTGCACCTTGCAATGCGGAGAAATTACTGTTTGTGCATTTACAATATTCATTGATTTTTGCCATTGAAAAACATCATGTTATTGATATACCAGAAATGTTTGAAGCTACTGACTGAATGAAAAGAGCTGGCATCTCACTCTCTTTGAATCTTTTTTATCATGCTAAGAGGAGCAGGAAAAAGCAAAAAATTTCAGAATTGCACCTTGCAATGTGGAGAAATTACTGTTTGTGCATTTACAATATTCATTGATTTTTGCCATTGAAAAACGTCCAGAAATGTTTGAAGCTACTGACTGAATGAAAGGAGCTGGCATCTCACTCTCTTTGAATCTTCTTTATCATGCTAAGCGGAGCAGGAAAAAGCAAAAAATTTCAGAATTGCACCTTGCAATGTGGAGAAATTACTGTTTGTGCATTTACAATATTCATTGATTTTTGCCATTGAAAAACGTCCAGAAATGTTTGAAGCTACTGACTGAATGAAAGGAGCTGGCATCTCACTCTCTTTGAATCTTCTTTATCATGCTAAGAGGAGCAGGAAAAAGCAAAAAATTTCAGAATTGTACCTTGCAATGTGGAGAAATTACTGTTTGTGCATTTACAATATTCATTGATTTTTGCCATTGAAAAACGTCCAGAAATGTTTGAAGCTACTGACTGAATGAAAGGAGCTGGCATCTCACTCTCTTTGAATCTTCTTTATCATGCTAAGAGGACCAGGAAAAAGCAAAAAATTTCAGAATTGCACCTTGCAATGCGGAGAAATTACTGTTTGTGCATTTACAATATTCATTGATTTTTGCCATTGAAAAACATCATGTTATTCATATACCAGAAATGTTTCAAGCTACTGACTGGATGAAAAGAGCTGGCATCTCACTCTCTTTGAATCTTCTTTATCATGCTAAGAGGAGCAGGAAAAAGCAAAAAATTTCAGAATTGCACCTTGCAATGTGGAGAAATTACTGTTTGTGCATTTACAATATTCATGGATTTTTGCCATTGAAAAACGTCCAGAAATGTTTGAAGCTACTGACTGAATGAAAGGAGCTGGCATCTCACTCTCTTTGAATCTTCTTTATCATGCTAAGAGGAGCAGGAAAAAGCAAAAAATTTCAGAATTGCACCTTGCAATGCGGAGAAATTACTGTTTGTGCATTTACAATATTCATTGACTTTTGCCATTGAAAAACATCATGTTATTCATATACCAGAAATGTTTGAAGCTACTAACTGAATGAAAAGAGCTGGCATCTCACTCTCTTTGAATCTTCTTTATCATGCTAAGAGGAGCAGGAAAAATCAAAAAATTTCAGAATTGCACCTTGTAATGTGGAGAAATTACTGTTTGTGCATTTACAATATTCATTGATTTTTGCCATTGAAAAACGTCCAGAAATGTTTGAAGCTACTGACTGAATGAAAGGAGCTGGCATCTCACTCTCTTTGAATCTTCTTTATCATGCTAAGAGGAGCAGGAAAAAGCAAAAAATTTCAGAATTGCACCTTGCAATGCGGAGAAATTACTGTTTGTGCATTTACAATATTCATTGATTTTTGCCATTGAAAAACATCATGTTATTGATATACCAGAAATGTTTGAAGCTACTGACTGAATGAAAAGAGCTGGCATCTCACTCTCTTTGAATCTTCTTTATCATGCTAAGAGGAGCAGGAAAAAGCAAAAAATTTCAGAATTGCACCTTGCAATGTGGAGAAATTACTGTTTGTGCATTTACAATATTCATTGATTTTTGCCTTTGAAAAACGTCCAGAAATGTTTGAAGCTACTGACTGAATGAAAGGAGCTGGCATCTCACTCTCTTTGAATCTTCTTTATCATGCTAAGAGGAGCAGGAAAAAGCAAAAAATTTCAGAATTGCATCTTGCAATGCGGAGAAATTACTGGTTGTGCATTTACAATATTCATTGATTTTTGCCATTGAAAAACATCATGTATTCATATACCAGAAATGTTTGAAGCTACTGACTGAATGAAAAGAGCTGGCATCTCTCTCTCTTTGAATCTTCTTTAGCATGCTAAGAGGAGCAGGAAAAAGCAAAAAATTTCAGAATTGCACCTTGCAATGTGGAGAAATTACTGTTTGTGCATGTACAATATTCATTGATTTTTGCCATTGAAAAACGTCCAGAAATGTTTGAAGCTACTGACTGAATGAAAGGAGCTTGAATCTCACTCTCTTTGAATCTTCTTTGTCATGCTAAGAGGAGCAGGAAAAAGCAAAAAATTTCAGAATTGCATCTTGCAATGCGGAGAAATTACTGGTTGTGCATTTACAATATTCATTGATTTTTGTCATTGAAAAACATCATGTATTCATATACCAGAAATGTTTGAAGCTACTGACTGAATGAAAAGAGCTGGCATCTCACTCTCTTTGAATCTTCTTTATCATGCTAAGAGGAGCAGGAAAAAGCAAAAAATTTCAGAATTGCACCTTGCAATGCGGAGAAATTACTGGTTGTGCATTTACAATATTCATTGATTTTTGCCATTGAAAAACATCATGTTATTGATATACCAGAAATGTTTGAAGCTACTGACTGAATGAAAAGAGCTGGCATCTCACTCTCTTTGAATCTTCTTTATCATGCTAAGAGGAGCAGGAAAAAGCAAAAAATTTCAGAATTGCACCTTGCAATGCGGAGAAATTACTGTTTGTGCATTTACAATATTCATTGATTTTTGCCATTGAAAAACATCATGTTATTGATATACCAGAAATGTTTGAAGCTACTGACTGAATGAAAAGAGCTGGCATCTCACTCTCTTTGAATCTTCTTTATCATGCTAAGAGGAGCAGGAAAAAGCAAAAAATTTCAGAATTGCACCTTGCAATGTGGAGAAATTACTGTTTGTGCATTTACAATATTCATTGATTTTTGCCATTGAAAAACGTCCAGAAATGTTTGAAGCTACTGACTGAATGAAAGGAGCTGGCATCTCACTCTCTTTGAATCTTCTTTATCATGCTAAGAGGAGCAGGAAAAAGCAAAAAATTTCAGAATTGCATCTTGCAATGCGGAGAAATTACTGGTTGTGCATTTACAATATTCATTGATTTTTGCCATTGAAAAACATCATGTATTCATATACCAGAAATGTTTGAAGCTACTGACTGAATGAAAAGAGCTGGCATCTCTCTCTCTTTGAATCTTCTTTAGCATGCTAAGAGGAGCAGGAAAAAGCAAAAAATTTCAGAATTGCACCTTGCAATGTGGAGAAATTACTGTTTGTGCATGTACAATATTCATTGATTTTTGCCATTGAAAAACGTCCAGAAATGTTTGAAGCTACTGACTGAATGAAAGGAGCTGGAATCTCACTCTCTTTGAATCTTCTTTATCATGCTAAGAGGAGCAGGAAAAAGCAAAAAATTTCAGAATTGCATCTTGCAATGCGGAGAAATTACTGGTTGTGCATTTACAATATTCATTGATTTTTGTCATTGAAAAACATCATGTATTCATATACCAGAAATGTTTGAAGCTACTGACTGAATGAAAAGAGCTGGCATCTCACTCTCTTTGAATCTTCTTTATCATGCTAAGAGGAGCAGGAAAAAGCAAAAAATTTCAGAATTTCACCTTGCAATGTGGAGAAATTACTGTTTGTGCATTTACAATATTCATTGATTTTTGCCATTGAAAAACGTCCAGAAATGTTTGAAGCTACTGACTGAATGAAAGGAGCTGGATTCTCACTCTCTTTGAATCTTCTTTATCATGCTAAGAGGAGCAGGAAAAAGCAAAAAATTTCAGAATTGCACCTTGCAATGCAGAGAAATTATTGTTTGTGCATTTACAATATTCATTGATTTTTGCCATTGAAAAACATCATGTTATTCAAATACCAGAAATGTTTGAAGCTACTGACTGAATGAAAAGAGCTGGCATCTCACTCTCTTTGAATCTTCTTTATCATGCTAAGAGGAGCAGGAAAAAGCAAAAAATTTCAGAATTGCACCTTGCAATGCGGAGAAATTACTGGTTGTGCATTTACAATATTCATTGATTTTTGCCATTGAAAAACATCATGTATTCATATACCAGAAATGTTTGAAGCTACTGACTGAATGAAAAGAGCTGGCATCTCACTCTCTTTGAATCTTCTTTATCATGCTAAGAGGAGCAGGAAAAAGCAAAAAATTTCAGAATTGCACCTTGCAATGTGGAGAAATTACTGTTTGTGCATGTACAATATTCATTGATTTTTGCCATTGAAAAACGTCCAGAAATGTTTGAAGCTACTGACTGAATGAAAGGAGCTGGCATCTCACTCTCTTTGAATCTTCTTTTTCATGCTAAGAGGAGCAGGAAAAAACAAAAAATTTCAGAATTGCACCTTGCAATGCGGAGAAATTACTGTTTGTGCATTTACAATATTCATTGATTTTTGCCATTGAAAAACATCATGTTATTCATATACCAGAAATGTTTGAAGCTACTAACTGAATGAAAAGAGCTGGCATCTCACTCTCTTTGAATCTTCTTTATCATGCTAAGAGGAGCAGGAAAAAGCAAAAAATTCCAGAATTGCACCTTGCAATGTGGAGAAATTACTGTTTGTGCATTTACAATATTCATTGATTTTTGCCATTGAAAAACGTCCAGAAATGTTTGAAGCTACTGACTGAATGAAAGGAGCTGGCATCTCAATCTCTTTGAATCTTCTTTATCATGCTAAGAGGAGCAGGAAAAAGCAAAAAATTTCAGAATTGCACCTTGCAATGCGGAGAAATTACTGTTTGTGCATTTACAATATTCATTGATTTTTGCCATTGAAAAACATCATGTTATTGATATACCAGAAATGTTTGAAGCTACTGACTGAATGAAAAGAGCTGGCATCTCACTCTCTTTGAATCTTCTTTATCATGCTAAGAGGAGCAGGAAAAAGTAAAAAATTTCAGAATTGCACCTTGCAATGTGGAGAAATTACTGTTTGTGCATTTACAATATTCATTGATTTTTGACATTGAAAAACGTCCAGAAATGTTTGAAGCTACTGACTGAATGAAAGGAGCTGGCATCTCACTCTCTTTGAATCTTCTTTATCATGCTAAGAGGAGCAGGAAAAAGCAAAAAATTTCAGAATTGCACCTTGCAATGCGGAGAAATTACTGTTTGTGCATTTACAATATTCATTGATTTTTGCCATTGAAAAACATCATGTTATTCATATACCAGAAATGTTTGAAGCTACTGACTGAATAAAAAGAGCTGGCATCTCACTCTCTTTGAATCTTCTTTATCATGCTAAGAGGAGCAGGAAAAAGCAAAAAATTTCAGAATTGCACCTTGCAATGTGGAGAAATTACTGTTTGTGCATGTACAATATTCATTGATTTTTGCCATTGAAAAATGTCCAGAAATGTTTGAAGCTACTGACTGAATGAAAGGAGCTGGCATCTCACTCTCTTTGAATCTTCTTTATCATGCTAAGAGGAGCAGGAAAAAGCAAAAAATTTCAGAATTGCATCTTGCAATGCGGAGAAATTACTGGTTGTGCATTTACAATATTCATTGATTTTTGCCATTGAAAAACATCATGTATTCATATACCAGAAATGTTTGAAGCTACTGACTGAATGAAAAGAGCTGGCATCTCTCTCTCTTTGAATCTTCTTTATCATGCTAAGAGGAGCAGGAAAAAGCAAAACATTTCAGAATTGCACCTTGCAATGTGGAGAAATTACTGTTTGTGCATGTACAATATTCATTGATTTTTGCCATTGAAAAACGTCCAGAAATGTTTGAAGCTACTGACTGAATGAAAGGAGCTGGAATCTCACTCTCTTTGAATCTTCTTTATCATGCTAAGAGGAGCAGGAAAAAGCAAAAAATTTCAGAATTGCATCTTGCAATGCGGAGAAATTACTGGTTGTGCATTTACAATATTCATTGATTTTTGTCATTGAAAAACATCATGTATTCATATACCAGAAATGTTTGAAGCTACTGACTGAATGAAAAGAGCTGGCATCTCACTCTCTTTGAATCTTCTTTATCATGCTAAGAGGAGCAGGAAAAAGCAAAAAATTTCAGAATTGCACCTTGCAATGTGGAGAAATTACTGTTTGTGCATTTACAATATTCATTGATTTTTGCCATTGAAAAACGTCCAGAAATGTTTGAAGCTACTGACTGAATGAAAGGAGCTGGATTCTCACTCTCTTTGAATCTTCTTTATCATGCTAAGAGGAGCAGGAAAAAGCAAAAAATTTCAGAATTGCACCTTGCAATGCAGAGAAAATATTGTTTGTGCATTTACAATATTCATTGATTTTTGCCATTGAAAAACATCATGTTATTCATATACCAGAAATGTTTGAAGCTACTGACTGAATGAAAAGAGCTGGCATCTCACTCTCCTTGAATCTTCTTTATCATGCTAAGAGGAGCAGGAAAAAGCAAAAAATTTCAGAATTGCACCTTGCAATGCGGAGAAATTACTGGTTGTGCATTTACAATATTCATTGATTTTTGCCATTGAAAAACATCATGTATTCATATACCAGAAATGTTTGAAGCTACTGACTGAATGAAAAGAGCTGGCATCTCACTCTCTTTGAATCTTCTTTATCATGCTAAGAGGAGCAGGAAAAAGCAAAAAATTTCAGAATTGCACCTTGCAATGTGGAGAAATTACTGTTTGTGCATTTACAATATTCATTGATTTTTGCCATTGAAAAACATCCAGAAATGTTTGAAGCTACTGACTGAATGAAAGGAGCTGGCATCTCACTCTCTTTGAATCTTCTTTTTCATGCTAAGAGGAGCAGGAAAAAGCAAAAAATTTCAGAATTGCACCTTGCAATGCGGAGAAATTACTGTTTGTGCATTTACAATATTCATTGATTTTTGCCATTGAAAAACATCATGTTATTCATATACCAGAAATGTTTGAAGCTACTAACTGAATGAAAAGAGCTGGCATCTCACTCTCTTTGAATCTTCTTTATCATGCTAAGAGGAGCAGGAAAAAGCAAAAAATTCCAGAATTGCACCTTGCAATGTGGAGAAATTACTGTTTGTGCATTTACAATATTCATTGATTTTTGCCATTGAAAAACGTCCAGAAATGTTTGAAGCTACTGACTGAATGAAAGGAGCTGGCATCTCACTCTCTTTGAATCTTCTTTATCATGCTAAGAGGAGCAAGAAAAAGCAAAAAATTTCAGAATTGCACCTTGCAATGCGGAGAAATTACTGTTTGTGCATTTACAATATTCATTGATTTTTGCCATTGAAAAACATCATGTTATTGATATACCAGAAATGTTTGAAGCTACTGACTGAATGAAAAGAGCTGGCATCTCACTCTCTTTGAATCTTCTTTATCATGCTAAGAGGAGCAGGAAAAAGGAAAAAATTTCAGAATTGCACCTTGCAATGTGGAGAAATTACTGTTTGTGCATTTACAATATTCATTGATTTTTGCCATTGAAAAACGTCCAGAAATGTTTGAAGCTACTGACTGAATGAAAGGAGCTGGCATCTCACTCTCTTTGAATCTTCTTTATCATGCTAAGAGGAGCAGGAAAAAGCAAAAAATTTCAGAATTGCACCTTGCAATGCGGAGAAATTACTGTTTGTGCATTTACAATATTCATTGATTTTTGCCATTGAAAAACATCATGTTATTGATATACCAGAAATGTTTGAAGCTACTGACTGAATGAAAAGAGCTGGCATCTCACTCTCTTTGAATCTTCTTTATCATGCTAAGAGGAGCAGGAAAAAGCAAAAAATTTCAGAATTGCACCTTGCAATGTGGAGAAATTACTGTTTGTGCATTTACAATATTCATTGATTTTTGCCATTGAAAAATGTCCAGAAATGTTTGAAGCTACTGACTGAATGAAAGGAGCTGGCATCTCACTCTCTTTGAATCTTCTTTATCATGCTAAGAGGAGCAGGAAAAAGCAAAAAATTTCAGAATTGCATCTTGCAATGCGGAGAAATTACTGGTTGTGCATTTACAATATTCATTGATTTTTGCCATTGAAAAACATCATGTATTCATATACCAGAAATGTTTGAAGCTACTGACTGAATGAAAAGAGCTGGCATCTCTCTCTCTTTGAATCTTCTTTAGCATGCTAAGAGGAGCAGGAAAAAGCAAAAAATTTCAGAATTGCACCTTGCAATGTGGAGAAATTACTGTTTGTGCATGTACAATATTCATTGATTTTTGCCATTGAAAAACGTCCAGAAATGTTTGAAGCTACTGACTGAATGAAAGGAGCTGGAATCTCACTCTCTTTGAATCTTCTTTATCATGCTAAGAGGAGCAGGAAAAAGCAAAAAATTTCAGAATTGCATCTTGCAATGCGGAGAAATTACTGGTTGTGCATTTACAATATTCATTGATTTTTGTCATTGAAAAACATCATGTATTCATATACCAGAAATGTTTGAAGCTACTGACTGAATGAAAAGAGCTGGCATCTCACTCTCTTTGAATCTTCTTTATCATGCTAAGAGGAGCAGGAAAAAGCAAAAAATTTCAGAATTTCACCTTGCAATGTGGAGAAATTACTGTTTGTGCATTTACAATATTCATTGATTTTTGCCATTGAAAAACGTCCAGAAATGTTTGAAGCTACTGACTGAATGAAAGGAGCTGGATTCTCACTCTCTTTGAATCTTCTTTATCATGCTAAGAGGAGCAGGAAAAAGCAAAAAATTTCAGAATTGCACCTTGCAATGCAGAGAAATTATTGTTTGTGCATTTACAATATTCATTGATTTTTGCCATTGAAAAACATCATGTTATTCAAATACCAGAAATGTTTGAAGCTACTGACTGAATGAAAAGAGCTGGCATCTCACTCTCTTTGAATCTTCTTTATCATGCTAAGAGGAGCAGGAAAAAGCAAAAAATTTCAGAATTGCACCTTGCAATGCGGAGAAATTACTGGTTGTGCATTTACAATATTCATTGATTTTTGCCATTGAAAAACATCATGTATTCATATACCAGAAATGTTTGAAGCTACTGACTGAATGAAAAGAGCTGGCATCTCACTCTCTTTGAATCTTCTTTATCATGCTAAGAGGAGCAGGAAAAAGCAAAAAATTTCAGAATTGCACCTTGCAATGTGGAGAAATTACTGTTTGTGCATGTACAATATTCATTGATTTTTGCCATTGAAAAACGTCCAGAAATGTTTGAAGCTACTGACTGAATGAAAGGAGCTGGCATCTCACTCTCTTTGAATCTTCTTTTTCATGCTAAGAGGAGCAGGAAAAAACAAAAAATTTCAGAATTGCACCTTGCAATGCGGAGAAATTACTGTTTGTGCATTTACAATATTCATTGATTTTTGCCATTGAAAAACATCATGTTATTCATATACCAGAAATGTTTGAAGCTACTAACTGAATGAAAAGAGCTGGCATCTCACTCTCTTTGAATCTTCTTTATCATGCTAAGAGGAGCAGGAAAAAGCAAAAAATTCCAGAATTGCACCTTGCAATGTGGAGAAATTACTGTTTGTGCATTTACAATATTCATTGATTTTTGCCATTGAAAAACGTCCAGAAATGTTTGAAGCTACTGACTGAATGAAAGGAGCTGGCATCTCAATCTCTTTGAATCTTCTTTATCATGCTAAGAGGAGCAGGAAAAAGCAAAAAATTTCAGAATTGCACCTTGCAATGCGGAGAAATTACTGTTTGTGCATTTACAATATTCATTGATTTTTGCCATTGAAAAACATCATGTTATTGATATACCAGAAATGTTTGAAGCTACTGACTGAATGAAAAGAGCTGGCATCTCACTCTCTTTGAATCTTCTTTATCATGCTAAGAGGAGCAGGAAAAAGTAAAAAATTTCAGAATTGCACCTTGCAATGTGGAGAAATTACTGTTTGTGCATTTACAATATTCATTGATTTTTGACATTGAAAAACGTCCAGAAATGTTTGAAGCTACTGACTGAATGAAAGGAGCTGGCATCTCACTCTCTTTGAATCTTCTTTATCATGCTAAGAGGAGCAGGAAAAAGCAAAAAATTTCAGAATTGCACCTTGCAATGCGGAGAAATTACTGTTTGTGCATTTACAATATTCATTGATTTTTGCCATTGAAAAACATCATGTTATTGATATACCAGAAATGTTTGAAGCTACTGACTGAATGAAAAGAGCTGGCATCTCACTCTCTTTGAATCTTTTTTATCATGCTAAGAGGAGCAGGAAAAAGCAAAAAATTTCAGAATTGCACCTTGCAATGTGGAGAAATTACTGTTTGTGCATTTACAATATTCATTGATTTTTGCCATTGAAAAACGTCCAGAAATGTTTGAAGCTACTGACTGAATGAAAGGAGCTGGCATCTCACTCTCTTTGAATCTTCTTTATCATGCTAAGCGGAGCAGGAAAAAGCAAAAAATTTCAGAATTGCACCTTGCAATGTGGAGAAATTACTGTTTGTGCATTTACAATATTCATTGATTTTTGCCATTGAAAAACGTCCAGAAATGTTTGAAGCTACTGACTGAATGAAAGGAGCTGGCATCTCACTCTCTTTGAATCTTCTTTATCATGCTAAGAGGAGCAGGAAAAAGCAAAAAATTTCAGAATTGTACCTTGCAATGTGGAGAAATTACTGTTTGTGCATTTACAATATTCATTGATTTTTGCCATTGAAAAACGTCCAGAAATGTTTGAAGCTACTGACTGAATGAAAGGAGCTGGCATCTCACTCTCTTTGAATCTTCTTTATCATGCTAAGAGGACCAGGAAAAAGCAAAAAATTTCAGAATTGCACCTTGCAATGCGGAGAAATTACTGTTTGTGCATTTACAATATTCATTGATTTTTGCCATTGAAAAACATCATGTTATTCATATACCAGAAATGTTTCAAGCTACTGACTGGATGAAAAGAGCTGGCATCTCACTCTCTTTGAATCTTCTTTATCATGCTAAGAGGAGCAGGAAAAAGCAAAAAATTTCAGAATTGCACCTTGCAATGTGGAGAAATTACTGTTTGTGCATTTACAATATTCATGGATTTTTGCCATTGAAAAACGTCCAGAAATGTTTGAAGCTACTGACTGAATGAAAGGAGCTGGCATCTCACTCTCTTTGAATCTTCTTTATCATGCTAAGAGGAGCAGGAAAAAGCAAAAAATTTCAGAATTGCACCTTGCAATGCGGAGAAATTACTGTTTGTGCATTTACAATATTCATTGACTTTTGCCATTGAAAAACATCATGTTATTCATATACCAGAAATGTTTGAAGCTACTAACTGAATGAAAAGAGCTGGCATCTCACTCTCTTTGAATCTTCTTTATCATGCTAAGAGGAGCAGGAAAAATCAAAAAATTTCAGAATTGCACCTTGTAATGTGGAGAAATTACTGTTTGTGCATTTACAATATTCATTGATTTTTGCCATTGAAAAACGTCCAGAAATGTTTGAAGCTACTGACTGAATGAAAGGAGCTGGCATCTCACTCTCTTTGAATCTTCTTTATCATGCTAAGAGGAGCAGGAAAAAGCAAAAAATTTCAGAATTGCACCTTGCAATGCGGAGAAATTACTGTTTGTGCATTTACAATATTCATTGATTTTTGCCATTGAAAAACATCATGTTATTGATATACCAGAAATGTTTGAAGCTACTGACTGAATGAAAAGAGCTGGCATCTCACTCTCTTTGAATCTTCTTTATCATGCTAAGAGGAGCAGGAAAAAGCAAAAAATTTCAGAATTGCACCTTGCAATGTGGAGAAATTACTGTTTGTGCATTTACAATATTCATTGATTTTTGCCATTGAAAAACGTCCAGAAATGTTTGAAGCTACTGACTGAATGAAAGGAGCTGGCATCTCACTCTCTTTGAATCTTCTTTATCATGCTAAGAGGAGCAGGAAAAAGCAAAAAATTTCAGAATTGCATCTTGCAATGCGGAGAAATTACTGGTTGTGCATTTACAATATTCATTGATTTTTGCCATTGAAAAACATCATGTATTCATATACCAGAAATGTTTGAAGCTACTGACTGAATGAAAAGAGCTGGCATCTCTCTCTCTTTGAATCTTCTTTAGCATGCTAAGAGGAGCAGGAAAAAGCAAAAAATTTCAGAATTGCACCTTGCAATGTGGAGAAATTACTGTTTGTGCATGTACAATATTCATTGATTTTTGCCATTGAAAAACGTCCAGAAATGTTTGAAGCTACTGACTGAATGAAAGGAGCTTGAATCTCACTCTCTTTGAATCTTCTTTGTCATGCTAAGAGGAGCAGGAAAAAGCAAAAAATTTCAGAATTGCATCTTGCAATGCGGAGAAATTACTGGTTGTGCATTTACAATATTCATTGATTTTTGTCATTGAAAAACATCATGTATTCATATACCAGAAATGTTTGAAGCTACTGACTGAATGAAAAGAGCTGGCATCTCACTCTCTTTGAATCTTCTTTATCATGCTAAGAGGAGCAGGAAAAAGCAAAAAATTTCAGAATTGCACCTTGCAATGCGGAGAAATTACTGGTTGTGCATTTACAATATTCATTGATTTTTGCCATTGAAAAACATCATGTTATTGATATACCAGAAATGTTTGAAGCTACTGACTGAATGAAAAGAGCTGGCATCTCACTCTCTTTGAATCTTCTTTATCATGCTAAGAGGAGCAGGAAAAAGCAAAAAATTTCAGAATTGCACCTTGCAATGCGGAGAAATTACTGTTTGTGCATTTACAATATTCATTGATTTTTGCCATTGAAAAACATCATGTTATTGATATACCAGAAATGTTTGAAGCTACTGACTGAATGAAAAGAGCTGGCATCTCACTCTCTTTGAATCTTCTTTATCATGCTAAGAGGAGCAGGAAAAAGCAAAAAATTTCAGAATTGCACCTTGCAATGTGGAGAAATTACTGTTTGTGCATTTACAATATTCATTGATTTTTGCCATTGAAAAACGTCCAGAAATGTTTGAAGCTACTGACTGAATGAAAGGAGCTGGCATCTCACTCTCTTTGAATCTTCTTTATCATGCTAAGAGGAGCAGGAAAAAGCAAAAAATTTCAGAATTGCATCTTGCAATGCGGAGAAATTACTGGTTGTGCATTTACAATATTCATTGATTTTTGCCATTGAAAAACATCATGTATTCATATACCAGAAATGTTTGAAGCTACTGACTGAATGAAAAGAGCTGGCATCTCTCTCTCTTTGAATCTTCTTTAGCATGCTAAGAGGAGCAGGAAAAAGCAAAAAATTTCAGAATTGCACCTTGCAATGTGGAGAAATTACTGTTTGTGCATGTACAATATTCATTGATTTTTGCCATTGAAAAACGTCCAGAAATGTTTGAAGCTACTGACTGAATGAAAGGAGCTGGAATCTCACTCTCTTTGAATCTTCTTTATCATGCTAAGAGGAGCAGGAAAAAGCAAAAAATTTCAGAATTGCATCTTGCAATGCGGAGAAATTACTGGTTGTGCATTTACAATATTCATTGATTTTTGTCATTGAAAAACATCATGTATTCATATACCAGAAATGTTTGAAGCTACTGACTGAATGAAAAGAGCTGGCATCTCACTCTCTTTGAATCTTCTTTATCATGCTAAGAGGAGCAGGAAAAAGCAAAAAATTTCAGAATTTCACCTTGCAATGTGGAGAAATTACTGTTTGTGCATTTACAATATTCATTGATTTTTGCCATTGAAAAACGTCCAGAAATGTTTGAAGCTACTGACTGAATGAAAGGAGCTGGATTCTCACTCTCTTTGAATCTTCTTTATCATGCTAAGAGGAGCAGGAAAAAGCAAAAAATTTCAGAATTGCACCTTGCAATGCAGAGAAATTATTGTTTGTGCATTTACAATATTCATTGATTTTTGCCATTGAAAAACATCATGTTATTCAAATACCAGAAATGTTTGAAGCTACTGACTGAATGAAAAGAGCTGGCATCTCACTCTCTTTGAATCTTCTTTATCATGCTAAGAGGAGCAGGAAAAAGCAAAAAATTTCAGAATTGCACCTTGCAATGCGGAGAAATTACTGGTTGTGCATTTACAATATTCATTGATTTTTGCCATTGAAAAACATCATGTATTCATATACCAGAAATGTTTGAAGCTACTGACTGAATGAAAAGAGCTGGCATCTCACTCTCTTTGAATCTTCTTTATCATGCTAAGAGGAGCAGGAAAAAGCAAAAAATTTCAGAATTGCACCTTGCAATGTGGAGAAATTACTGTTTGTGCATGTACAATATTCATTGATTTTTGCCATTGAAAAACGTCCAGAAATGTTTGAAGCTACTGACTGAATGAAAGGAGCTGGCATCTCACTCTCTTTGAATCTTCTTTTTCATGCTAAGAGGAGCAGGAAAAAACAAAAAATTTCAGAATTGCACCTTGCAATGCGGAGAAATTACTGTTTGTGCATTTACAATATTCATTGATTTTTGCCATTGAAAAACATCATGTTATTCATATACCAGAAATGTTTGAAGCTACTAACTGAATGAAAAGAGCTGGCATCTCACTCTCTTTGAATCTTCTTTATCATGCTAAGAGGAGCAGGAAAAAGCAAAAAATTCCAGAATTGCACCTTGCAATGTGGAGAAATTACTGTTTGTGCATTTACAATATTCATTGATTTTTGCCATTGAAAAACGTCCAGAAATGTTTGAAGCTACTGACTGAATGAAAGGAGCTGGCATCTCAATCTCTTTGAATCTTCTTTATCATGCTAAGAGGAGCAGGAAAAAGCAAAAAATTTCAGAATTGCACCTTGCAATGCGGAGAAATTACTGTTTGTGCATTTACAATATTCATTGATTTTTGCCATTGAAAAACATCATGTTATTGATATACCAGAAATGTTTGAAGCTACTGACTGAATGAAAAGAGCTGGCATCTCACTCTCTTTGAATCTTCTTTATCATGCTAAGAGGAGCAGGAAAAAGTAAAAAATTTCAGAATTGCACCTTGCAATGTGGAGAAATTACTGTTTGTGCATTTACAATATTCATTGATTTTTGACATTGAAAAACGTCCAGAAATGTTTGAAGCTACTGACTGAATGAAAGGAGCTGGCATCTCACTCTCTTTGAATCTTCTTTATCATGCTAAGAGGAGCAGGAAAAAGCAAAAAATTTCAGAATTGCACCTTGCAATGCGGAGAAATTACTGTTTGTGCATTTACAATATTCATTGATTTTTGCCATTGAAAAACATCATGTTATTGATATACCAGAAATGTTTGAAGCTACTGACTGAATGAAAAGAGCTGGCATCTCACTCTCTTTGAATCTTTTTTATCATGCTAAGAGGAGCAGGAAAAAGCAAAAAATTTCAGAATTGCACCTTGCAATGTGGAGAAATTACTGTTTGTGCATTTACAATATTCATTGATTTTTGCCATTGAAAAACGTCCAGAAATGTTTGAAGCTACTGACTGAATGAAAGGAGCTGGCATCTCACTCTCTTTGAATCTTCTTTATCATGCTAAGCGGAGCAGGAAAAAGCAAAAAATTTCAGAATTGCACCTTGCAATGTGGAGAAATTACTGTTTGTGCATTTACAATATTCATTGATTTTTGCCATTGAAAAACGTCCAGAAATGTTTGAAGCTACTGACTGAATGAAAGGAGCTGGCATCTCACTCTCTTTGAATCTTCTTTATCATGCTAAGAGGAGCAGGAAAAAGCAAAAAATTTCAGAATTGTACCTTGCAATGTGGAGAAATTACTGTTTGTGCATTTACAATATTCATTGATTTTTGCCATTGAAAAACGTCCAGAAATGTTTGAAGCTACTGACTGAATGAAAGGAGCTGGCATCTCACTCTCTTTGAATCTTCTTTATCATGCTAAGAGGACCAGGAAAAAGCAAAAAATTTCAGAATTGCACCTTGCAATGCGGAGAAATTACTGTTTGTGCATTTACAATATTCATTGATTTTTGCCATTGAAAAACATCATGTTATTCATATACCAGAAATGTTTCAAGCTACTGACTGGATGAAAAGAGCTGGCATCTCACTCTCTTTGAATCTTCTTTATCATGCTAAGAGGAGCAGGAAAAAGCAAAAAATTTCAGAATTGCACCTTGCAATGTGGAGAAATTACTGTTTGTGCATTAACAATATTCATGGATTTTTGCCATTGAAAAACGTCCAGAAATGTTTGAAGCTACTGACTGAATGAAAGGAGCTGGCATCTCACTCTCTTTGAATCTTCTTTATCATGCTAAGAGGAGCAGGAAAAAGCAAAAAATTTCAGAATTGCACCTTGCAATGCGGAGAAATTACTGTTTGTGCATTTACAATATTCATTGACTTTTGCCATTGAAAAACATCATGTTATTCATATACCAGAAATGTTTGAAGCTACTAACTGAATGAAAAGAGCTGGCATCTCACTCTCTTTGAATCTTCTTTATCATGCTAAGAGGAGCAGGAAAAATCAAAAAATTTCAGAATTGCACCTTGCAATGTGGAGAAATTACTGTTTGTGCATTTACAATATTCATTGATTTTTGCCATTGAAAAACGTCCAGAAATGTTTGAAGCTACTGACTGAATGAAAGGAGCTGGCATCTCACTCTCTTTGAATCTTCTTTATCATGCTAAGAGGAGCAGGAAAAAGCAAAAAATTTCAGAATTGCACCTTGCAATGCGGAGAAATTACTGTTTGTGCATTTACAATATTCATTGATTTTTGCCATTGAAAAACATCATGTTATTGATATACCAGAAATGTTTGAAGCTACTGACTGAATGAAAAGAGCTGGCATCTCACTCTCTTTGAATCTTCTTTATCATGCTAAGAGGAGCAGGAAAAAGCAAAAAATTTCAGAATTGCATCTTGCAATGCGGAGAAATTACTGGTTGTGCATTTACAATATTCATTGATTTTTGTCATTGAAAAACATCATGTATTCATATACCAGAAATGTTTGAAGCTACTGACTGAATGAAAAGAGCTGGCATCTCACTCTCTTTGAATCTTCTTTATCATGCTAAGAGGAGCAGGAAAAAGCAAAAAATTTCAGAATTGCACCTTGCAATGCGGAGAAATTACTGGTTGTGCATTTACAATATTCATTGATTTTTGCCATTGAAAAACATCATGTTATTGATATACCAGAAATGTTTGAAGCTACTGACTGAATGAAAAGAGCTGGCATCTCACTCTCTTTGAATCTTCTTTATCATGCTAAGAGGAGCAGGAAAAAGTAAAAAATTTCAGAATTGCACCTTGCAATGTGGAGAAATTACTGTTTGTGCATTTACAATATTCATTGATTTTTGCCATTGAAAAACGTCCAGAAATGTTTGAAGCTACTGACTGAATGAAAGGAGCTGGCATCTCACTCTCTTTGAATCTTCTTTATCATGCTAAGAGGAGCAGGAAAAAGCAAAAAATGTCAGAATTGCACCTTGCAATGCGGAGAAATTACTGTTTGTGCATTTACAATATTCATTGATTTTTGCCATTGAAAAACATCATGTTATTGATATACCAGAAATGTTTGAAGCTACTGACTGAATGAAAAGAGCTGGCATCTCACTCTCTTTGAATCTTCTTTATCATGCTAAGAGGAGCAGGAAAAAGCAAAAAATTTCAGAATTGCACCTTGCAATGTGGAGAAATTACTGTTTGTGCATTTACAATATTCATTGATTTTTGCCATTGAAAAACGTCCAGAAATGTTTGAAGCTACTGACTGAATGAAAGGAGCTGGCATCTCACTCTCTTTGAATCTTCTTTATCATGCTAAGAGGAGCAGGAAAAAGCAAAAAATTTCAGAATTGCATCTTGCAATGCGGAGAAATTACTGGTTGTGCATTTACAATATTCATTGATTTTTGCCATTGAAAAACATCATGTATTCATATACCAGAAATGTTTGAAGCTACTGACTGAATGAAAAGAGCTGGCATCTCTCTCTCTTTGAATCTTCTTTAGCATGCTAAGAGGAGCAGGAAAAAGCAAAAAATTTCAGAATTGCACCTTGCAATGTGGAGAAATTACTGTTTGTGCATGTACAATATTCATTGATTTTTGCCATTGAAAAACGTCCAGAAATGTTTGAAGCTACTGACTGAATGAAAGGAGCTGGAATCTCACTCTCTTTGAATCTTCTTTATCATGCTAAGAGGAGCAGGAAAAAGCAAAAAATTTCAGAATTGCATCTTGCAATGCGGAGAAATTACTGGTTGTGCATTTACAATATTCATTGATTTTTGTCATTGAAAAACATCATGTATTCATATACCAGAAATGTTTGAAGCTACTGACTGAATGAAAAGAGCTGGCATCTCACTCTCTTTGAATCTTCTTTATCATGCTAAGAGGAGCAGGAAAAAGCAAAAAATTTCAGAATTGCACCTTGCAATGTGGAGAAATTACTGTTTGTGCATTTACAATATTCATTGATTTTTGCCATTGAAAAACGTCCAGAAATGTTTGAAGCTACTGACTGAATGAAAGGAGCTGGATTCTCACTCTCTTTGAATCTTCTTTATCATGCTAAGAGGAGCAGGAAAAAGCAAAAAATTTCAGAATTGCACCTTGCAATGCAGAGAAATTATTGTTTGTGCATTTACAATATTCATTGATTTTTGCCATTGAAAAACATCATGTTATTCATATACCAGAAATGTTTGAAGCTACTGACTGAATGAAAAGAGCTGGCATCTCACTCTCTTTGAATCTTCTTTATCATGCTAAGAGGAGCAGGAAAAAGCAAAAAATTTCAGAATTGCACCTTGCAATGCGGAGAAATTAATGGTTGTGCATTTACAATATTCATTGATTTTTGCCATTGAAAAATATCATGTATTCATATACCAGAAATGTTTGAAGCTACTGACTGAATGAAAAGAGCTGGCATCTCACTCTCTTTGAATCTTCTTTATCATGCTAAGAGGAGCAGGAAAAAGCAAAAAATTTCAGAATTGCACCTTGCAATGTGGAGAAATTACTGTTTGTGCATGTACAATATTCATTGATTTTTGCCATTGAAAAACGTCCAGAAATGTTTGAAGCTACTGACTGAATGAAAGGAGCTGGCATCTCACTCTCTTTGAATCTTCTTTTTCATGCTAAGAGGAGCAGGAAAAAACAAAAAATTTCAGAATTGCACCTTGCAATGCGGAGAAATTACTGTTTGTGCATTTACAATATTCATTGATTTTTGCCATTGAAAAACATCATGTTATTCATATACCAGAAATGTTTGAAGCTACTAACTGAATGAAAAGAGCTGGCATCTCACTCTCTTTGAATCTTCTTTATCATGCTAAGAGGAGCAGGAAAAAGCAAAAAATTCCAGAATTGCACCTTGCAATGTGGAGAAATTACTGTTTGTGCATTTACAATATTCATTGATTTTTGCCATTGAAAAACGTCCAGAAATGTTTGAAGCTACTGACTGAATGAAAGGAGCTGGCATCTCAATCTCTTTGAATCTTCTTTATCATGCTAAGAGGAGCAGGAAAAAGCAAAAAATTTCAGAATTGCACCTTGCAATGCGGAGAAATTACTGTTTGTGCATTTACAATATTCATTGATTTTTGCCATTGAAAAACATCATGTTATTGATATACCAGAAATGTTTGAAGCTACTGACTGAATGAAAAGAGCTGGCATCTCACTCTCTTTGAATCTTCTTTATCATGCTAAGAGGAGCAGGAAAAAATAAAAAATTTCAGAATTGCACCTTGCAATGTGGAGAAATTACTGTTTGTGCATTTACAATATTCATTGATTTTTGACATTGAAAAACGTCCAGAAATGTTTGAAGCTACTGACTGAATGAAAGGAGCTGGCATCTCACTCTCTTTGAATCTTCTTTATCATGCTAAGAGGAGCAGGAAAAAGCAAAAAATTTCAGAATTGCACCTTGCAATGCGGAGAAATTACTGTTTGTGCATTTACAATATTCATTGATTTTTGCCATTGAAAAACATCATGTTATTGATACACCAGAAATGTTTGAAGCTACGGACTGAATGAAAAGAGCTGGCATCTCACTCTCTTTGAATCTTTTTTATCATGCTAAGAGGAGCAGGAAAAAGCAAAAAATTTCA
>NW_027365601.1:0-102752 GCF_046119375.1 Phyllobates terribilis | reverse complement strand
TTTCCTGCTCCTCTTAGCATGATAAACAAGATTCAAAGAGAGTGAGATGCCAGCTCCTTTCATTCAGTCAGTAGCTTCAATCATTTCTGGACGTTTTTCAATGGCAAAAATCAATGAATATTGTAAATGCACAAACAGTAATTTCTCCGCATTGCAAGGTGCAATTCTGAAATTTTTTACTTTTTCCTGCTCCTCTTAGCATGATAAAGAAGATTCAAAGAGAGTGAGATGCCAGCTCCTTTCATTCAGTCAGTAGCTTCAAACATTCCTGGTATATGAATAACATAATGTTTTTCAATGGCAAAAATCAATGAATATTGTAAATGCACAAACAGTAATTTCTCCGCATTGCAAGGTGCAATTCTGAAATTTTTTGCTTTTTCCTGCTCCTCTTAGCATGATAAAGAAGATTCAAAGAGAGTGAGATGCCAGCTCCTTTCATTCAGTCAGTAGCTTCAATCATTTCTGGACGTTTTTCAATTGCAAAAATCAATGAATATTGTAAATGCACAAACAGTAATTTCTCCGCATTGCAAGGTGCAATTCTGAAATTTTTTGCTTTTTCCTGCTCCTCTTAGCATGATAAAGAAGATTCAAAGAGAGTGAGATGCCAGCTCCTTTCATTCAGTCAGTAGCTTCAAACATTTCTGGTATATGAATAACATGATGTTTTTCAATGGCAAAAATCAATGAATATTGTAAATGCACAAACAGTAATTTCTCCGCATTGCAAGGTGCAATTCTGAAATTTTTTGCTTTTTCCTGCTCCTCTTAGCATGATAAAGAAGATTCAAAGAGAGTGAGATGCCAGCTCCTTTCATTCAGTCAGTAGCATCAATCATTTCTGGTATATGAATAACATGATGTTTTTCAATGGCAAAAATCAATGAATATTGTAAATGCACAAACAGTAATTTCTCCGCATTGCAAGGTGCAATTCTGAAATTTTTTGCTTTTTCCTGCTCCTCTTAGCATGATAAAGAAGATTCAAAGAGAGTGAGATGCCAGCTCCTTTCGTTCAGTCAGTAGCTTCAATCATTTCTGGACGTTTTTCAAAGGCAAAAATCATTGAATATTGTAAATGCACAAACAGTAATTTCTCCGCATTGCAAGGTGCAATTCTGAAATTTTTTACTTTTTCCTGCTCCTCTTAGCATGATAAAGAAGATTCAAAGAGAGTGAGATGCCAGCTCCTTTCATTCAGTCAGTAGCTTCAATCATTTCTGGTATATGAATAACATGATGTTTTTCAATGGCAAAAATCAATGAATATTGTAAATGCACAAACAGTAATTTCTCCGCATTGCAAGGTGCAATTCTGAAATTTTTTGCTTTTTCCTGCTCCTCTTAGCATGATAAAGAAGATACAAAGAGAGTGAGATGCCAGCTCCTTTCATTCAGTCAGTAGCTTCAATCATTTCTGGACGTTTTTCAATGGCAAAAATCATTGAATATTGTAAGTGCACAAACAGTAATTTCTCTGCATTGCAAGGTGCAATTCTGAAATTTTTTACTTTTTCCTGCTCCTCTTAGCATGATAAAGAAGATTCAAAGAGAGTGAGATGCCAGCTCCTTTCATTCAGTCAGTAGCTTCAATCATTTCTGGTATATGAATAACATGATGTTTTTCAATGGCAAAAATCAATGAATATTGTAAATGCACAAACAGTAATTTCTCCGCATTGCAAGGTGCAATTCTGAAATTTTTTGCTTTTTCCTGCTCCTCTTAGCATGATAAAGAAGATTCAAAGAGAGTGAGATGCCAGCTCCTTTCATTCAGTCAGTAGCTTCAATCATTTCTGGACGTTTTTCAATGGCAAAAATCAATGAATATTGTAAATGCACAAACAGTAATTTCTCCGCATTGCAAGGTGCAATTCTGAAATTTTTTGCTTTTTCCTGCTCCTCTTAGCATGATAAACAAGATTAAAAGAGAGTGAGATGCCAGCTCCTTTCATTCAGTCAGTAGCTTCAATCATTTCTGGACGTTTTTCAATGGCAAAAATCAATGAATATTGTAAATGCACAAACAGTAATTTCTCCGCATTGCAAGGTGCAATTCTGAAATTTTTTGCTTTTTCCTGCTCCTCTTAGCATGATAAAGAAGATTCAAAGAGAGTGAGATGCCAGCTCCTTTCATTCAGTCAGTAGCTTCAAACATTCCTGGTATATGAATAACATGATGTTTTTCAATGGCAAAAATCAATGAATATTGTAAATGCACAAACAGTAATTTCTCCGCATTGCAAGGTGCAATTCTGAAATTTTTTGCTTTTTCCTGCTCCTCTTAGCATGATAAAGAAGATTCAAAGAGAGTGAGATGCCAGCTCCTTTCATTCAGTCAGTAGCTTCAATCATTTCTGGACGTTTTTCAATTGCAAAAATGAATGAATATTGTAAATGCACAAACAGTAATTTCTCCGCATTGCAAGGTGCAACTCTGAAATTTTTTGCTTTTTCCTGCTCCTCTTAGCATGATAAAGAAGATTCAAAGAGAGTGAGATGCCAGCTCCATTCATTCAGTCAGTAGCTTCAAACATTTCTGGTATATGAATAACATGATGTTTTTCAATGGCAAAAATCAATGAATATTGTAAATGCACAAACAGTAATTTCTCCGCATTGCAAGGTGCAATTCTGAAATTTTTTGCTTTTTCCTGCTCCTCTTAGCATGATAAAGAAGATTCAAGGAGAGTGAGATGCCAGCTCCTTTCATTCAGTCAGTAGCTTCAAACATTTCTGGTATATGAATAACATGATGTTTTTCAATGGCAAAAATCAATGAATATTGTAAATGCACAAACAGTAATTTCTCCGCATTGCAAGGTGCAATTCTGAAATTTTTTGCTTTATCCTGCTCCTCTTAGCATGATAAAGAAGATTCAAAGAGAGTGAGATGCCAGCTCCTTTCATTCAGTCAGTAGCTTCAATCATTTCTGGACGTTTTTCAATGGCAAAAATCATTGAATATTGTAAATGCACAAACAGTAATTTCTCCGCATTGCAAGGTGCAATTCTGAAATTTTTTACTTTTTCCTGCTCCTCTTAGCATGATAAAGAAGATTCAAAGAGAGTGAGATGCCAGCTCCTTTCATTCAGTCAGTAGCTTCAATCATTTCTGGTATATGAATAACATGATGTTTTTCAATGGCAAAAATCAATGAATATTGTAAATGCACAAACAGTAATTTCTCCGCATTGCAATGTGCAATTCTGAGATTTTTTGCTTTTTCCTGCTCCTCTTAGCATGATAAAGAAGATTCAAAGAGAGTGAGATGCCAGCTCCTTTCATTCAGTCAGTAGCTTCAATCATTTCTGGACGTTTTTCAATGGCAAAAATCAATGAATATTGTAAATGCACAAACAGTAATTTCTCCGCATTGCAAGGTGCAATTCTGAAATTTTTTGCTTTTTCCTGCTCCTCTTAGCATGATAAAGAAGATTCAAAGAGAGTGAGATGCCAGCTCCTTTCATTCAGTCAGTAGCTTCAATCATTTCTGGACGTTTTTCAATGGCAAAAATCAATGAATATTGTAAATGCACAAACAGTAATTTCTCCGCATTGCAAGGTGCAATTCTGAAATTTTTTGCTTTTTCCTGCTCCTCTTAGCATGATAAAGAAGATTCAAAGAGAGTGAGATGCCAGCTCCTTTCATTCAGTCAGTAGCTTCAATCATTTCTGGACGTTTTTCAATGGCAAAAATCAATGAATATTGTAAATGCACAAACAGTAATTTCTCCGCATTGCAAGGTGCAATTCTGAAATTTTTTGCTTTTTCCTGCTCCTCTTAGCATGATAAAAAAGATTCAAAGAGAGTGAGATGCCAGCTCCTTTCATTCAGTCAGTAGCTTCAAACATTTCTGGTATATGAATAACATGATGTTTTTCAATGGCAAAAATCAATGAATATTGTAAATGCACAAACAGTAATTTCTCCGCATTGCAAGGTGCAATTCTGAATTTTTTTGCTTTTTCCTGCTCCTCTTAGCATGATAAAGAAGATTCAAAGAGAGTGAGACGCCAGCTCCTTTCGTTCAGTCAGTAGCTTCAATCATTTCTGGACGTTTTTCAATGGCAAAAATCATTGAATATTGTAAATGCACAAACAGTAATTTCTCCGCATTGCAAGGTGCAATTCTGAAATTTTTTACTTTTTCCTGCTCCTCTTAGCATGATAAAGAAGATTCAAAGAGAGTGAGATGCCAGCTCCTTTCATTCAGTCAGTAGCTTCAATCATTTCTGGTATATGAATAACATGATGTTTTTCAATGGCAAAAATCAATGAATATTGTAAATGCACAAACAGTAATTTCTCCGCATTGCAAGGTGCAATTCTGAAATTTTTTGCTTTTTCCTGCTCCTCTTAGCATGATAAAGAAGATTCAAAGAGAGTGAGATGCCAGCTCCTTTCATTCAGTCAGTAGCTTCAATCATTTCTGGACGTTTTTCAATGGCAAAAAACAACGAATATTGTAAATGCACAAACAGTAATTTCTCCGCATTGCAAGGTGCAATTCTGAAATTTTTTGCTTTTTCCTGCTCCTCTTAGCATGATAAAGAAGATTCAAAGAGAGTGAGATGCCAGCTCCTTACATTCAGTCAGTAGCTTCAATCATTTCTGGTAAATGAATAACATGATGTTTTTCAAAGGCAAAAATCAATGAATTTTGTAAATGCACAAACAGTAATTTCTCCGCATTGCAAGGTGCAATTCTGAATTTTTTTGCTTTTTCCTGCTCCTCTTAGCATGATAAAGAAGATTCAAAGAGAGTGAGACGCCAGCTCCTTTCGTTCAGTCAGTAGCTTCAATCATTTCTGGACGTTTTTCAATGGCAAAAATCAATGAATATTGTAAATGCACAAACAGTAATTTCTCCGCATTGCAAGGTGCAATTCTGAAATTTTTTGCTTTTTCCTGCTCCTCTTAGCATGATAAAGAAAATTCAGAGTGAGATGCCAGCTCCTTTCATTCAGTCAGTAGCTTCAATCATTTCTGGACGTTTTTCAATGGCAAAAATCAATGAATATTGTAAATGCACAAACAGTAATTTCTCCGCATTGCAAGGTGCAATTCTGAAATTTTTTGCTTTTTCCTGCTCCTCTTAGCATGATAAAGAAGATTCAAAGAGAGTGAGATGCCAGCTCCTTTCATTCAGTCAGTAGCTTCAAACATTTCTGGTATATGAATAACATGATGTTTTTCAATGGCAAAAATCAATGAATATTGTAAATGCACAAACAGTAATTTCTCCGCATTGCAAGGTGCAATTCTGAAATTTTTTGCTTTTTCCTGCTCCTCTTAGCATGATAAAGAAGATTCAAAGAGAGTGAGATGCCAGCTCCTTTCGTTCATTCAGTAGCTTCAATCATTTCTGGACGTTTTTCAAAGGCAAAAATCATTGAATATTGTAAATGCACAAACAGTAATTTCTCCGCATTGCAAGGTGCAATTCTGAAATTTTTTACTTTTTCCTGCTCCTCTTAGCATGATAAAGAAGATTCAAAGAGAGTGAGATGCCAGCTCCTTTCATTCAGTCAGTAGCTTCAATCATTTCTGGTATATGAATAACATGATGTTTTTCAATGGCAAAAATCAATGAATATTGTAAATGCACAAACAGTAATTTCTCCGCATTGCAAGGTGCAATTCTGAAATTTTTTGCTTTTTCCTGCTCCTCTTAGCATAATAAAGAAGATTCAAAGAAAGTGAGATGCCAGCTCCTTTCATTCAGTCAGTAGCTTCAATCATTTCTGGACGTTTTTCAATGGTAAACATCAATGAATATTGTAAATGCACAAACAGTAATTTCTTCGCATTGCAAGGTGCAATTCTGAAATTTTTTGCTTTTTCCTGCTCCTCTTAGCATGATAAACAAGATTCAAAGAGAGTGAGATGCCAGCTCCTTTCATTCAGTCAGTAGCTTCAATCATTTCTGGACGTTTTTCAATGGCAAAAATCAATGAATATTGTAAATGCACAAACAGTAATTTCTCCGCATTGCAAGGTGCAATTCTGAAATTTTTTACTTTTTCCTGCTCCTCTTAGCATGATAAAGAAGATTCAAAGAGAGTGAGATGCCAGCTCCTTTCATTCAGTCAGTAGCTTCAAACATTCCTGGTATATGAATAACATAATGTTTTTCAATGGCAAAAATCAATGAATATTGTAAATGCACAAACAGTAATTTCTCCGCATTGCAAGGTGCAATTCTGAAATTTTTTGCTTTTTCCTGCTCCTCTTAGCATGATAAAGAAGATTCAAAGAGAGTGAGATGCCAGCTCCTTTCATTCAGTCAGTAGCTTCAATCATTTCTGGACGTTTTTCAATTGCAAAAATCAATGAATATTGTAAATGCACAAACAGTAATTTCTCCGCATTGCAAGGTGCAATTCTGAAATTTTTTGCTTTTTCCTGCTCCTCTTAGCATGATAAAGAAGATTCAAAGAGAGTGAGATGCCAGCTCCTTTCATTCAGTCAGTAGCTTCAAACATTTCTGGTATATGAATAACATGATGTTTTTCAATGGCAAAAATCAATGAATATTGTAAATGCACAAACAGTAATTTCTCCGCATTGCAAGGTGCAATTCTGAAATTTTTTGCTTTTTCCTGCTCCTCTTAGCATGATAAAGAAGATTCAAAGAGAGTGAGATGCCAGCTCCTTTCATTCAGTCAGTAGCATCAATCATTTCTGGTATATGAATAACATGATGTTTTTCAATGGCAAAAATCAATGAATATTGTAAATGCACAAACAGTAATTTCTCCGCATTGCAAGGTGCAATTCTGAAATTTTTTGCTTTTTCCTGCTCCTCTTAGCATGATAAAGAAGATTCAAAGAGAGTGAGATGCCAGCTCCTTTCGTTCAGTCAGTAGCTTCAATCATTTCTGGACGTTTTTCAAAGGCAAAAATCATTGAATATTGTAAATGCACAAACAGTAATTTCTCCGCATTGCAAGGTGCAATTCTGAAATTTTTAACTTTTTCCTGCTCCTCTTAGCATGATAAAGAAGATTCAAAGAGAGTGAGATGCCAGCTCCTTTCATTCAGTCAGTAGCTTCAATCATTTCTGGTATATGAATAACATGATGTTTTTCAATGGCAAAAATCAATGAATATTGTAAATGCACAAACAGTAATTTCTCCGCATTGCAAGGTGCAATTCTGAAATTTTTTGCTTTTTCCTGCTCCTCTTAGCATGATAAAGAAGATACAAAGAGAGTGAGATGCCAGCTCCTTTCATTCAGTCAGTAGCTTCAATCATTTCTGGACGTTTTTCAATGGCAAAAATCATTGAATATTGTAAGTGCACAAACAGTAATTTCTCCGCATTGCAAGGTGCAATTCTGAAATTTTTTACTTTTTCCTGCTCCTCTTAGCATGATAAAGAAGATTCAAAGAGAGTGAGATGCCAGCTCCTTTCATTCAGTCAGTAGCTTCAATCATTTCTGGTATATGAATAACATGATGTTTTTCAATGGCAAAAATCAATGAATATTGTAAATGCACAAACAGTAATTTCTCCGCATTGCAAGGTGCAATTCTGAAATTTTTTGCTTTTTCCTGCTCCTCTTAGCATGATAAAGAATATTCAAAGAGAGTGAGATGCCAGCTCCTTTCATTCAGTCAGTAGCTTCAATCATTTCTGGACGTTTTTCAATGGCAAAAATCAATGAATATTGTAAATGCACAAACAGTAATTTCTCCGCATTGCAAGGTGCAATTCTGAAATTTTTTGCTTTTTCCTGCTCCTCCTAGCATGATAAACAAGATTAAAAGAGAGTGAGATGCCAGCTCCTTTCATTCAGTCAGTAGCTTCAATCATTTCTGGACGTTTTTCAATGGCAAAAATCAATGAATATTGTAAATGCACAAACAGTAATTTCTCCGCATTGCAAGGTGCAATTCTGAAATTTTTTGCTTTTTCCTGCTCCTCTTAGCATGATAAAGAAGATTCAAAGAGAGTGAGATGCCAGCTCCTTTCATTCAGTCAGTAGCTTCAAACATTCCTGGTATATGAATAACATGATGTTTTTCAATGGCAAAAATCAATGAATATTGTAAATGCACAAACAGTAATTTCTCCGCATTGCAAGGTGCAATTCTGAAATTTTTTGCTTTTTCCTGCTCCTCTTAGCATGATAAAGAAGATTCAAAGAGAGTGAGATGCCAGCTCCTTTCATTCAGTCAGTAGCTTCAATCATTTCTGGACGTTTTTCAATTGCAAAAATCAATGAATATTGTAAATGCACAAACAGTAATTTCTCCGCATTGCAAGGTGCAACTCTGAAATTTTTTGCTTTTTCCTGCTCCTCTTAGCATGATAAAGAAGATTCAAAGAGAGTGAGATGCCAGCTCCTTTCATTCAGTCAGTAGCTTCAATCATTTCTGGTATATGAATAACGTGATGTTTTTCAATGGCAAAAATCAATGAATATTGTAAATGCACAAACAGTAATTTCTCCGCATTGCAAGGTGCAATTCTGAAATTTTTTGCTTTTTCCTGCTCCTCTTAGCATGATAAAGAAGATTCAAAGAGAGTGAGATGCCAGCTCCTTTCATTCAGTCAGTAGCTTCAAACATTTCTGGTATATGAATAACATGATGTTTTTCAATGGCAAAAATCAATGAATATTGTAAATGCACAAACAGTAATTTCTCCGCATTGCAAGGTGCAATTCTGAAATTTTTTGCTTTTTCCTGCTCCTCTTAGCATGATAAAGAAGATTCAAGGAGAGTGAGATGCCAGCTCCTTTCATTCAGTCAGTAGCTTCAAACATTTCTGGTATATGAATAACATGATGTTTTTCAATGGCAAAAATCAATGAATATTGTAAATGCACAAACAGTAATTTCTCCGCATTGCAAGGTGCAATTCTGAAATTTTTTGCTTTATCCTGCTCCTCTTAGCATGATAAAGAAGATTCAAAGAGAGTGAGATGCCAGCTCCTTTCATTCAGTCAGTAGCTTCAATCATTTCTGGACGTTTTTCAATGGCAAAAATCATTGAATATTGTAAATGCACAAACAGTAATTTCTCCGCATTGCAAGGTGCAATTCTGAAATTTTTTACTTTTTCCTGCTCCTCTTAGCATGATAAAGAAGATTCAAAGAGAGTGAGATGCCAGCTCCTTTCATTCAGTCAGTAGCTTCAATCATTTCTGGTATATGAATAACATGATGTTTTTCAATGGCAAAAATCAATGAATATTGTAAATGCACAAACAGTAATTTCTCCGCATTGCAATGTGCAATTCTGAGATTTTTTGCTTTTTCCTGCTCCTCTTAGCATGATAAAGAAGATTCAAAGAGAGTGAGATGCCAGCTCCTTTCATTCAGTCAGTAGCTTCAATCATTTCTGGACGTTTTTCAATGGCAAAAATCAATGAATATTGTAAATGCACAAACAGTAATTTCTCCGCATTGCAAGGTGCAATTCTGAAATTTTTTGCTTTTTCCTGCTCCTCTTAGCATGATAAAGAAGATTCAAAGAGAGTGAGATGCCAGCTCCTTTCATTCAGTCAGTAGCTTCAATCATTTCTGGACGTTTTTCAATGGCAAAAATCAATGAATATTGTAAATGCACAAACAGTAATTTCTCCGCATTGCAAGGTGCAATTCTGAAATTTTTTGCTTTTTCCTGCTCCTCTTAGCATGATAAAGAAGATTCAAAGAGAGTGAGATGCCAGCTCGTTTCATTCAGTCAGTAGCTTCAATCATTTCTGGACGTTTTTCAATGGCAAAAATCAATGAATATTGTAAATGCACAAACAGTAATTTCTCCGCATTGCAAGGTGCAATTCTGAAATTTTTTGCTTTTTCCTGCTCCTCTTAGCATGATAAAAAAGATTCAAAGAGAGTGAGATGCCAGCTCCTTTCATTCAGTCAGTAGCTTCAAACATTTCTGGTATATGAATAACATGATGTTTTTCAATGGCAAAAATCAATGAATATTGTAAATGCACAAACAGTAATTTCTCCGCATTGCAAGGTGCAATTCTGAATTTTTTTGCTTTTTCCTGCTCCTCTTAGCATGATAAAGAAGATTCAAAGAGAGTGAGACGCCAGCTCCTTTCGTTCAGTCAGTAGCTTCAATCATTTCTGGACGTTTTTCAATGGCAAAAATCATTGAATATTGTAAATGCACAAACAGTAATTTCTCCGCATTGCAAGGTGCAATTCTGAAATTTTTTACTTTTTCCTGCTCCTCTTAGCATGATAAAGAAGATTCAAAGAGAGTGAGATGCCAGCTCCTTTCATTCAGTCAGTAGCTTCAATCATTTCTGGTATATGAATAACATGATGTTTTTCAATGGCAAAAATCAATGAATATTGTAAATGCACAAACAGTAATTTCTCCGCATTGCAAGGTGCAATTCTGAAATTTTTTGCTTTTTCCTGCTCCTCTTAGCATGATAAAGAAGATTCAAAGAGAGTGAGATGCCAGCTCCTTTCATTCAGTCAGTAGCTTCAATCATTTCTGGACGTTTTTCAATGGCAAAAATCAACGAATATTGTAAATGCACAAACAGTAATTTCTCCGCATTGCAAGGTGCAATTCTGAAATTTTTTGCTTTTTCCTGCTCCTCTTAGCATGATAAAGAAGATTCAAAGAGAGTGAGATGCCAGCTCCTTACATTCAGTCAGTAGCTTCAATCATTTCTGGTAAATGAATAACATGATGTTTTTCAAAGGCAAAAATCAATGAATTTTGTAAATGCACAAACAGTAATTTCTCCGCATTGCAAGGTGCAATTCTGAATTTTTTTGCTTTTTCCTGCTCCTCTTAGCATGATAAAGAAGATTCAAAGAGAGTGAGACGCCAGCTCCTTTCGTTCAGTCAGTAGCTTCAATCATTTCTGGACGTTTTTCAATGGCAAAAATCATTGAATATTGTAAATGCACAAACAGTAATTTCTCCGCATTGCAAGGTGCAATTCTGAAATTTTTTACCTTTTCCTGCTCCTCTTAGCATGATAAAGAAGATTCAAAGAGAGTGAGATGCCAGCTCCTTTCATTCAGTCAGTAGCTTCAATCATTTCTGGTATATGAATAACATGATGTTTTTCAATGGCAAAAATCAATGAATATTGTAAATGCACAAACAGTAATTTCTCCGCATTGCAAGGTGCAATTCTGAAATTTTTTGCTTTTTCCTGCTCCTCTTAGCATGATAAAGAAGATTCAAAGAGAGTGAGATGCCAGCTCCTTTCATTCAGTCAGTAGCTTCAATCATTTCTGGACGTTTTTCAATGGCAAAAATCAACGAATATTGTAAATGCACAAACAGTAATTTCTCCGCATTGCAAGGTGCAATTCTGAAATTTTTTGCTTTTTCCTGCTCCTCTTAGCATGATAAAGAAGATTCAAAGAGAGTGAGATGCCAGCTCCTTACATTCAGTCAGTAGCTTCAATCATTTCTGGTAAATGAATAACATGATGTTTTTCAAAGGCAAAAATCAATGAATTTTGTAAATGCACAAACAGTAATTTCTCCGCATTGCAAGGCGCAATTCTGAAATTTTTTGCTTTTTCCTGCTCCTCTTAGCATGATAAAGAAGATTCAAAGAGAGTGAGATGCCAGCTCCTTTCAATCAGTCAGTAGCTTCAATCATTTCTGGACGTTTTTCAATGGCAAAAATCAATGAATATTGTAAATGCACAAACAGTAATTTCTCCGCATTGCAAGGTGCAATTCTGAAATTTTTTGCTTTTTCCTGCTCCTCTTAGCATGATAAAGAAGATTCAAAGAGAGTGAGATGCCAGCTCCTTTCATTCAGTCAGTAGCTTCAATCATTTCTGGACGTTTTTCAATGGCAAAAATCAATGAATATTGTAAATGCACAAACAGTAATTTTTCCGCATTGCAAGGTGCAATTCTGAAATTTTTTGCTTATTCCTGCTCCTCTTAGCATGATAAAGAATATTCAAAGAGAGTGAGGTGCCAGCTCCTTTCATTCAGTCAGTAGCTTCAAACATTTCTGGTATATGAATAACGTTTTTCAATGGCAAAAATCAATGAATATTGTAAATGCACAAACAGTTATTTCTCCGCATTGCAAGGTGCAATTCTGAAATTTTTTGCTTTTTCCTGCTCCTCTTAGCATGATAAAGAAGATTCAAAGAGAGTGAGATGCCAGCTCCTTTCATTCAGTCAGTAGCTTCAATCATTTCTGGACGTTTTTCAATGGCAAAAATCAATGAATATTGTAAATGCACAAACAGTAATTTCTCCGCATTGCAAGGTGCAATTCTGAAATTTTTTGCTTTTTCCTGCTCCTCTTAGCATGATAAAGAAGATTCAAAGAGAGTGAGATGCCAGCTCCTTTCATTCAGTCAGTAGCTTCAATCATTTCTGGACGTTTTTCAATGGCAAAAATCAATGAATATTGTAAATGCACAAACAGTAATTTCTCCGCATTGCAAGGTGCAATTCTGAAATTTTTTGCTTTTTCCTGCTCCTCTTAGCATGATAAAGAAGATTCAAAGAGAGTGAGATGCCAGCTCCTTTCATTCAGTCAGTAGCTTCAATCATTTCTGGACGGTTTTCAATGGCAAAAATCAATGAATATTGTAAATGCACAAACAGTAATTTCTCCGCATTGCAAGGTGCAATTCTGAAATTTTTGCTTTTTCCTGCTCCTCTTAGCATGATAAAGAAGATTCAAAGAGAGTGAGGTGCCAGCTCCTTTCATTCAGTCAGTAGCTTCAAACATTTCTGGTATATGAATAACATGTTTTTCAATGGCAAAAATCAATGAATATTGTAAATGCACAAACAGTAATTTCTCCGCATTGCAAGGAGCAATTCTGAAATTTTTTGCTTTTTCCTGCTCCTCTTAGCATGATAAAGAAGATTCAAAGAGAGTGAGATGCCAGCTCCTTTCATTCAGTCAGTAGCTTCAATCATTTCTGGACGTTTTTCAATGGCAAAAATCAATGAATATTGTAAATGCACAAACTGTAATTTCTCCGCATTGCAAGGTGCAATTCTGAAATTTTTTGCTTTTTCCTGCTCCTCTTAGCATGATAAAGAAGATTCAAAGAGAGTGAGATGCCAGCTCTTTTCATTCAGTCAGTAGCTTCAATCATTTCTGGACGTTTTTCAATGGCAAAAATCAATGAATATTGTAAATGCACAAACAGTAATTTCTCCGCATTGCAAGGTGCAATTCTGAAATTTTTTGCTTTTTCCTGCTCCTCTTAGCATGATAAAGAAGATTCAAAGAGAGTGAGATGCCAGCTCCTTTCATTCAATCAGTAGCTTCAAACATTTCTGGTATATGAATAACATGATGTTTTTCAATGGCAAAAATCAATGAATATTGTAAATGCACAAACAGTAATTTCTCCGCATTGCAAGGTGCAATTCTGAAATTTTTTGCTTTTTCCTGCTCCTCTTAGCATGATAAAGAAGATTCAAAGAGAGTGAGATGCCAGCTCCTTTCATTCAGTCAGTAGCTTCAATCATTTCTGGACGTTTTTCAATGGCAAAAATCAATGAATATTGTAAATGCACAAACAGTAATTTCTCCGCATTGCAAGGTGCAATTCTGAAATTTTTTGCTTTTTCCTGCTCCTCTTAGCATGATAAAGAAGATTCAAAGAGAGTGAGATGCCAGCTCCTTACATTCAGTCAGTAGCTTCAATCATTTCTGGTAAATGAATAACATGATGTTTTTCAATGGCAAAAATCAATGAATTTTGTAAATGCACAAACAGTAATTTCTCCGCATTGCAAGGCGCAATTCTGAAATTTTTTGCTTTTTCCTGCTCCTCTTAGCATGATAAAGAAGATTCAAAGAGAGTGAGATGCCAGCTCCTTTCAATCAGTCAGTAGCTTCAATCATTTCTGGACGTTTTTCAATGGCAAAAATCAATGAATATTGTAAATGCACAAACAGTAATTTCTCCGCATTGCAAGGTGCAATTCTGAAATTTTTTGCTTTTTCCTGCTCCTCTTAGCATGATAAAGAAGATTCAAAGAGAGTGAGATGCCAGCTCCTTTCATTCAGTCAGTAGCTTCAATCATTTCTGGACGTTTTTCAATGGCAAAAATCAATGAATATTGTAAATGCACAAACAGTAATTTTTCCGCATTGCAAGGTGCAATTCTGAAATTTTTTGCTTATTCCTGCTCCTCTTAGCATGATAAAGAAGATTCAAAGAGAGTGAGGTGCCAGCTCCTTTCATTCAGTCAGTAGCTTCAAACATTTCTGGTATATGAATAACGTTTTTCAATGGCAAAAATCAATGAATATTGTAAATGCACAAACAGTTATTTCCCTTCATTGCAAGGTGCAATTCTGAAATTTTTTGCTTTTTCCTGCTCCTCTTAGCATGATAAAGAAGATTCAAAGAGAGTGAGATGCCAGCTCCTTTCATTCAGTCAGTAGCTTCAATCATTTCTGGACGTTTTTCAATGGCAAAAATCAATGAATATTGTAAATGCACAAACAGTAATTTCTCCGCATTGCAAGGTGCAATTCTGAAATTTTTTGCTTTTTCCTGCTCCTCTTAGCATGATAAAGAAGATTCAAAGAGAGTGAGATGCCAGCTCCTTTCATTCAGTCAGTAGCTTCAATCATTTCTGGACGTTTTTCAATGGCAAAAATCAATGAATATTGTAAATGCACAAACAGTAATTTCTCCGCATTGCAAGGTGCAATTCTGAAATTTTTGCTTTTTCCTGCTCCTCTTAGCATGATAAAGAAGATTCAAAGAGAGTGAGGTGCCAGCTCCTTTCATTCAGTCAGTAGCTTCAAACATTTCTGGTATATGAATAACATGTTTTTCAATGGCAAAAATCAATGAATATTGTAAATGCACAAACAGTAATTTCTCCGCATTGCAAGGAGCAATTCTGAAATTTTTTGCTTTTTCCTGCTCCTATTAGCATGATAAAGAAGATTCAAAGAGAGTGAGATGCCAGCTCCTTTCATTCAGTCAGTAGCTTCAATCATTTCTGGACGTTTTTCAATGGCAAAAATCAATGAATATTGTAAATGCACAAACTGTAATTTCTCCGCATTGCAAGGTGCAATTCTGAAATTTTTTGCTTTTTCCTGCTCCTCTTAGCATGATAAAGAAGATTCAAAGAGAGTGAGATGCCAGCTCTTTTCATTCAGTCAGTAGCTTCAATCATTTCTGGACGTTTTTCAATGGCAAAAATCAATGAATATTGTAAATGCACAAACAGTAATTTCTCCGCATTGCAAGGTGCAATTCTGAAATTTTTTGCTTTTTCCTGCTAATCTTAGCATGATAAAGAAGATTCAAAGAGAGTGAGATGCCAGCTCCTTTCATTCAATCAGTAGCTTCAAACATTTCTGGTATATGAATAACATGATGTTTTTCAATGGCAAAAATCTATGAATATTGTAAATGCACAAACAGTAATTTCTCCGCATTGCAAGGTGCAATTCTGAAATTTTTTGCTTTTTCCTGCTCCTCTTAGCATGATAAAGAAAATTCAAAGAGAGTGAGATGCCAGCTCCTTTCATTCAGTCAGTAGCTTCAATCATTTCTGGACGTTTTTCAATGGCAAAAATCAATGAATATTGTAAATGCACAAACAGTAATTTCTCCGCATTGCAAGGTGCAATTCTGAAATTTTTTGCTTTTTCCTGCTCCTCTTAGCATGATAAAGAAGATTCAAAGAGAGTGAGATGCCAGCTCCTTTCATTCAGTCAGTAGCTTCAATCATTTCTGGACGTTTTTCAATGGCAAAAATCAATGAATATTGTAAATGCACAAACTGTAATTTCTCCGCATTGTAAGGTGCAATTCTGAAATTTTTTGCTTTTTCCTGCTCCTCTTAGCATGATAAAGAAGATTCAAAGAGAGTGAGATGCCAGCTCCTTTCATTCAGTCAGTAGCTTCAATCATTTCTGGACGTTTTTCAATGGCAAAAATCAATGAATATTGTAAATGCACAAACAGTAATTTCTCCGCATTGCAAGGTGCGATTCTGAAATTTTTTGCTTTTTCCTGCTCCCCTTAGCATGATAAAGAAGATTCAAAGAGAGTGAGATGCCAGCTCCTTTCATTCAGTCAGTAGCTTCAATCATTTCTGGACGTTTTTCAATGGCAAAAATCAATGAATATTGTATATGCACAAACAGAAATTTCTCCGCATTGCAAGGTGCAATTCTGAAATTTTTTGCTTTTTCCTGCTCCTCTTAGCATGATAAAGAAGATTCAAAGAGAGTGAGATGCCAGCTCCTTTCATTCAGTCAGTAGCTTCAAACATTTCTGGTATATGAATAACATGATGTTTTTCAATGGCAAAAATCAATGAATATTGTAAATGCACAAACAGTAATTTCTCCGCATTGCAAGGTGCAATTCTGAAATTTTTTGCTTTTTCCTGCTCCTCTTAGCATGATAAAGAAGATTCAAAGAGAGTGAGATGCCAGCTCCTTTCGTTCAGTCAGTAGCTTCAATCATTTCTGGACGTTTTTCAATGGCAAAAATCATTGAATATTGTAAATGCACAAACAGTAATTTCTCCGCATTGCAAGGTGCAATTCTGAAATTTTTTACATTTTCCTGCTCCTCTTAGCATGATAAAGAAGATTCAAAGAGAGTGAGATGCCAGCTCCTTTCATTCAGTCAGTAGCTTCAATCATTTCTGGTATATGAATAACATGATGTTTTTCAATGGCAAAAATCAATGAATATTGTAAATGCACAAACAGTAATTTCTCCGCATTGCAAGGTGCAATTCTGAAATTTTTTGCTTTTTCCTGCTCCTCTTAGCATGATAAAGAAGATTCAAAGAGAGTGAGATGCCAGCTCCTTTCATTCAGTCAGTAGCTTCAATCATTTCTGGACGTTTTTCAATGGCAAAAATCAATGAATATTGTAAATGCACAAACAGTAATTTCTCCGCATTGCAAGGTGCAATTCTGAAATTTTTTGCTTTTTCCTGCTCCTCTTAGCATGATAAAGAAGATTCAAAGAGAGTGAGGTGCCAGCTCCTTTCATTCAGTCAGTAGCTTCAAACATTTCTGGTATATGAATAACATGTTTTTCAATGGCAAAAATCAATGAATATTGTAAATGCACAAACAGTAATTTCTCCGCATTGCAAGGAGCAATTCTGAAATTTTTTGCTTTTTCCTGCTCCTCTTAGCATGATAAAGAAGATTCAAAGAGAGTGAGATGCCAGCTCCTTTCATTCAGTCAGTAGCTTCAATCATTCCTGGACGTTTTTCAATGGCAAAAATCAATGAATATTGTAAATGCACAAACTGTAATTTCTCCGCATTGCAAGGTGCAATTCTGAAATTTTTTGCTTTTTCCTGCTCCTCTTAGCATGATAAAGAAGATTCAAAGAGAGTGAGATGCCAGCTCCTTTCATTCAGTCAGTAGCTTCAATCATTTCTGGACGTTTTTCAATGGCAAAAATCAATGAATATTGTAAATGCACAAACAGTAATTTCTCCGCATTGCAAGGTGCAATTCTGAAATTTTTTGCTTTTTCCTGCTCCTCTTAGCATGATAAAGAAGATTCAAAGAGAGTGAGATGCCAGCTCCTTTCATTCAGTCAGTAGCTTCAAACATTTCTGGTATATGAATAACATGATGTTTTTCAATGGCAAAAATTAATGAATATTGTAAATGCACAAACAGTAATTTCTCCGCATTGCAAGGTGCAATTCTGAAATTTTTTGCTTTTTCCAGCTCCTCTTAGCATGATAAAGAAGATTCAAAGAGAGTGAGATGCCAGCTCCTTTCATTCAGTCAGTAGCTTCAATCATTTCTGGACGTTTTTCAATGGCAAAAATTAATGAATATTGTAAATGCACAAACAGTAATTTCTCCGCATTGCAAGGTGCAATTCTGAAATTTTTTGCTTTTTCCTGCTCCTCTTAGCATGATAAAGAAGATTCAAAGAGAGTGAGGTGCCAGCTCCTTTCATTCAGTCAGTAGCTTCAAACATTTCTGGTATATGAATAACATGTTTTTCAATGGCAAAAATCAATGAATATTGTAAATGCACAAACAGTAATTTCTCCGCATTGCAAGGTGCAATTCTGAAATTTTTTGCTTTTTCCTGCTCCTCTTAGCATGATAAAGAAAATTCAAAGAGAGTGAGATGCCAGCTCCTTTCATTCAGTCAGTAGCTTCAATCATTTCTGGACGTTTTTCAATGGCAAAAATCAATGAATATTGTAAATGCACAAACAGTAATTTCTCCGCATTGCAAGGTGCAATTCTGAAATTTTTTGCTTTTTCCTGCTCCTCTTAGCATGATAAAGAAGATTCAAAGAGAGTGAGATGCCAGCTCCTTTCATTCAGTCAGTAGCTTCAATCATTTCTGGACGTTTTTCAATGGCAAAAATCAATGAATATTGTAAATGCACAAACTGTAATTTCTCCGCATTGTAAGGTGCAATTCTGAAATTTTTTGCTTTTTCCTGCTCCTCTTAGCATGATAAAGAAGATTCAAAGAGAGTGAGATGCCAGCTCCTTTCATTCAGTCAGTAGCTTCAATCATTTCTGGACGTTTTTCAATGGCAAAAATCAATGAATATTGTAAATGCACAAACTGTAATTTCTCCGCATTGTAAGGTGCAATTCTGAAATTTTTTGCTTTTTCCTGCTCCTCTTAGCATGATAAAGAAGATTCAAAGAGAGTGAGATGCCAGCTCCTTTCATTCAGTCAGTAGCATCAATCATTTCTGGACGTTTTTCAATGGCAAAAATCAATGAATATTGTAAATGCACAAACAGTAATTTCTCCGCATTGCAAGGTGCAATTCTGAAATTTTTTGCTTTTTCCTGCTCCTCTTAGCATGATAAAGAAGATTCAAAGAGAGTGAGATGCCAGCTCCTTTCATTCAGTCAGTAGCTTCAAACATTTCTGGTATATGAATAACATGATGTTTTTCAATGGCAAAAATCAATGAATATTGTAAATGCACAAACAGTAATTTCTCCGCATTGCAAGGTGCAATTCTGAAATTTTTTGCTTTTTCCTGCTCCTCTTAGCATGATAAAGAAGATTCAAAGAGAGTGAGATGCCAGCTCCTTTCATTCAGTCAGTAGCTTCAAACATTTCTGGTATATGAATAACATGATGTTTTTCAATGGCAAAAATCAATGAATATTGTAAATGCACAAACAGTAATTTCTCCGCATTGCAAGGTGCAAGTCTGAAATTTTTTGCTTTTTCCTGCTCCTCTTAGCATGATAAAGAAGATTCAAAGAGAGTGAGATGCCAGCTACTTTCATTCAGTCAGTAGCTTCAATCATTTCTGGACGTTTTTCAATGGTAAAAATCAATGAATATTGTAAATGCACAAACAGTAATTTCTCCGCATTGCAAGGTGCAATTCTGAAATTTTTTGCTTTTTACCGCTCCTCTTAGCATGATAAAGAAGATTCAAAGAGAGTGAGATGCCAGCTCCTTTCATTCAGTCAGTAGCTTCAATCATTTCTGGTAAATGAATAACATGATGTTTTTCAATGGCAAAAATCAATGAATTTTGTAAATGCACAAACAGTAATTTCTCCGCATTGCAAGGCGCAATTCTGAAATTGTTTGCTTTTTCCTGCTCCTCTTAGCATGATAAAGAAGATTCAAAGAGAGTGAGATGCCAGCTCCTTTCATTCAGTCAGTAGCTTCAATCATTTCTGGACGTTTTTCAATGGCAAAAATCAATGAATATTGTAAATGCACAAACAGTAATTTCTCCGCATTGCAAGGTGCAATTCTGAAATTTTTTGCTTTTTCCTGCTCCTCTTAGCATGATAAAGAAGATTCAAAGTGAGTGAGATGCCAGCTCCTTTCATTCAGTCAGTAGCTTCAATCATTTCTGGACGTTTTTCAATGGCAAAAATCAATGAATATTGTAAATGTACAAACAGTAATTTCTCCGCATTGCAAGGTGCAATTCTGAAATTTTTTGCTTTTTCCTGCTCCTCTTAGCATGATAAAGAAGATTCAAAGAGAGTGAGATGCCAGCTCCTTTCATTCAGTCAGTAGCTTCAAACATTTCTGGTATATGAATAACATGATGTTTTTCAATGGCAAAAATCAATGAATATTGTAAATGCACAAACAGTAATTTCTCCGCATTGCAAGGTGCAAGTCTGAAATTTTTTGCTTTTTCCTGCTCCTCTTAGCATGATAAAGAAGATTCAAAGAGAGTGAGATGCCAGCTACTTTCATTCAGTCAGTAGCTTCAATCATTTCTGGACGTTTTTCAATGGTAAAAATCAATGAATATTGTAAATGCACAAACAGTAATTTCTCCGCATTGCAAGGTGCAATTCTGAAATTTTTTGCTTTTTCCTGCTCCTCTTAGCATGATAAAGAAGATTCAAAGAGAGTGAGATGCCAGCTCCTTTCATTCAGTCAGTAGCTTCAATCATTTCTGGACGTTTTTCAATGGCAAAAATCAATGAATATTGTAAATGCACAAACAGTAATTTCTTCGCATTGCAAGGTGCAATTCTGAAATGTTTTGCTTTTTCCTGCTCCTCTTAGCATGATAAAGAAGATTCAAAGAGAGTGAGATGCCAGCTCCTTTCATTCAGTCAGTAGCTTCAATCATTTCTGGTAAATGAATAACATGATGTTTTTCAATGGCAAAAATCAATGAATTTTGTAAATGCACAAACAGTAATTTCTCCGCATTGCAAGGCGCAATTCTGAATTTTTTTGCTTTTTCCTGCTCCTCTTAGCATGATAAAGAAGATTCAAAGAGAGTGAGATGCCAGCTCCTTTCATTCAGTCAGTAGCTTCAATCATTTCTGGACGTTTTTCAATGGCAAAAATCAATGAATATTGTAAATGCACAAACAGTAATTTCTCCGCATTGCAAGGTGCAATTCTGAAATTTTTTGCTTTTTCCTGCTCCTCTTAGCATGATAAAGAAGATTCAAAGAGAGTGAGATGCCAGCTCCTTTCATTCAGTCAGTAGCTTCAATCATTTCTGGATGTTTTTCAATGGCAAAAGTCAATGAATATTTTAAATGCACAAACTGTAATTTCTTCGCATTGCAAGGTGCAATTCTGAAATTTTTTGCTTTTCCTGCTCCTCTTAGCATGATAAAGAAGATTCATAGAGAGTGAGATGCCAGCTCCTTTCATTCAGTCAGTAGCTTCAATCATTTCTGGACGTTTTTCAATGGCAAAAATCAATGAATATTGTAATTGCACAAACAGTAATTTCTCCGCATTGCAAGGTGCAATTCTGAAATTTTTTGCTTTTTCCTGCTCCTCTTAGCATGATAAAGAAGATTCAAAGAGAGTGAGATGCCAGCTCCTTTCATTCAGTCAGTAGCTTCAAACATTTCTGGTATATGAATAACATGATGTTTTTCAATGGCAAAAATCAATGAATATTGTAAATGCACAAACAGTAATTTCTCCGCATTGCAAGGTGCAATTCTGAAATTTTTTGCTTTTTCCTGCTCCTCTTAGCATGATAAAGAAGATTCAAAGAGAGTGAGATGCCAGCTCCTTTCATTCAGTCAGTAGCTTCAATCATTTCTGGACGTTTTTCAATGGCAAAAATCAATGAATATTGTAAATGCACAAACAGTAATTTCTCCGCATTGCAAGGTGCAATTCTGAAATTTTTTGCTTTTTCCTGCTCCTCTTAGCATGATAAAGAAGATTCAAAGAGAGTGAGATGCCAGCTCCTTTCATTCAGTCAGTAGCTTCAATCATTTCTGGACGTTTTTCAATGGCAAAAATCAATGAATATTGTAAATGCACAAACTGTAATTTCTCCACATTGTAAGGTGCAATTCTGAAATTTTTTGCTTTTTCCTGCTCCTCTTAGCATGATAAAGAAGATTCAAAGAGAGTGAGATGCCAGCTCCTTTCATTCAGTCAGTAGCTTCAATCATTTCTGGACGTTTTTCAATGGCAAAAATCAATGAATATTGTAAATGCACAAACAGTAATTTCTCCGCATTGCAAGGTGCAATTCTGAAATTTTTTGCTTTTTCCTGCTCCTCTTAGCATGATAAAGAAGATTCAAAGAGAGTGAGATGCCAGCTCCTTTCATTCAGTCAGTAGCTTCAAACATTTCTGGTATATGAATAACATGATGTTTTTCAATGGCAAAAATCAATGAATATTGTAAATGCACAAACAGTAATTTCTCCGCATTGCAAGGTGCAAGTCTGAAATTTTTTGCTTTTTCCTGCTCCTCTTAGCATGATAAAGAAGATTCAAAGAGAGTGAGATGCCAGCTACTTTCATTCAGTCAGTAGCTTCAATCATTTCTGGACGTTTTTCAATGGTAAAAATCAATGAATATTGTAAATGCACAAACAGTAATTTCTCCGCATTGCAAGGTGCAATTCTGAAATTTTTTGCTTTTTCCTGCTCCTCTTAGCATGATAAAGAAGATTCAAAGAGAGTGAGATGCCAGCTCCTTTCATTCAGTCAGTAGCTTCAATCATTTCTGGACGTTTTTCAATGGCAAAAATCAATGAATATTGTAAATGCACAAACAGTAATTTCTCCGCATTGCAAGGTGCAATTCTGAAATTTTTTGCTTTTTCCTGCTCCTCTTAGCATGATAAAGAAGTTTCAAAGAGAGTGAGATGCCAGCTCCTTTCATTCAGTCAGTAGCTTCAATCATTTCTGGTAAATGAATAACATGATGTTTTTCAATGGCAAAAATCAATGAATTTTGTAAATGCACAAACACTAATTTCTCCGCATTGCAAGGCGCAATTCTGAAATTTTTTGCTTTTTCCTGCTCCTCTTAGCATGATAAAGAAGATTCAAAGAGAGTGAGATGCCAGCTCCTTTCATTCAGTCAGTAGCTTCAATCATTTCTGAACGTTTTTCAATGGCAAAAATCAATGAATATTGTAAATGCACAAACAGTAATTTCTCCGCATTGCAAGGTGCAATTCTGAAATTTTTTGCTTTTTCCTGCTCCTCTTAGCATGATAAAGAAGATTCAAAGAGAGTGAGATGCCAGCTCCTTTCATTCAGTCAGTAGCTTCAATCATTTCTGGGCGTTTTTCAATGGCAAAAATCAATGAATATTGTAAATGCACAAACAGTAATTTCTCCGCATTGCAAGGTGCAATTCTGAAATTTTTTGCTTTTTCCTGCTCCTCTTAGCATGATAAAGAAGATTCAAAGAGAGTGAGGTGCCAGCTCCTTTCATTCAGTCAGTAGCTTCAAACATTTCTGGTATATGAATAACATGTTTTTCAATGGCAAAAATCAATGAATATTGTAAATGCACAAACAGTAATTTCTCCGCATTGCAAGGAGCAATTCTGAAATTTTTTGCTTTTTCCTGCTCCTCTTAGCATGATAAAGAAGATTCAAAGAGAGTGAGATGCCAGCTCCTTTCATTCAGTCAGTAGCTTCAATCATTTCTGGACGTTTTTCAATGGCAAAAATCAATGAATATTGTAAATGCACAAACAGTAATTTCTCCGCATTGCAAGGTGCAATTCTGAAATTTTTTGCTTTTTCCTGCTCCTCTTAGCATGATAAAGAAGATTCAAAGAGAGTGAGATGCCAGCTCCTTTCATTCAGTCAGTAGCTTCAATCATTTCTGGACGTTTTTCAATGGCAAAAATCAATGAATATTGTAAATGCACAAACTGTAATTTCTCCGCATTGCAAGGTGCAATTCTGAAATTTTTTGCTTTTTCCTGCTCCTCTTAGCATGATAAAGAAGATTCAAAGAGAGTGAGATGCCAGCTCCTTTCATTCAGTCAGTAGCTTCAAACATTTCTGGTATATGAATAACATGTTTTTCAATGGCAAAAATCAATGAATATTGTAAATGCACAAACAGTAATTTCTCCGCATTGCAAGGTGCAATTCTGAAATTTTTTGCTTTTTCCTGCTCCTCTTAGCATGATAAAGAAGATTCAAAGAGAGTGAGATGCCAGCTCCTTTCATTCAGTCAGTAGCTTCAAACATTTCTGGTATATGAATAACATGATGTTTTTCAATGGCAAAAATCAATGAATATTGTAAATGCACAAACAGTAATTTCTCCGCATTGCAAGGTGCAATTCTGAAATTTTTTGCTTTTTCCTGCTCCTCTTAGCATGATAAAGAAGATTCAAAGAGAGTGAGATGCCAGCTCCTTTCATTGAGTCAGTAGCTTCAATCATTTCTGGACTTTTTTCAATGGCAAAAATCATTGAATATTGTAAATGCACAAACAGTAATTTCTCCGCATTGCAAGGTGCAATTCTGAAATTTTTTGCTTTTTCCTGCTCCTCTTAGCATGATAAAGAAGATTCAAAGAGAGTGAGATGCCAGCTCCTTTCATTCAGTCAGTAGCTTCAAACATTTCTGGTATATGAATAACATGATGTTTTTCAATGGCAAAAATCAATGAATATTGTAAATGCACAAACAGTAATTTCTCCGCATTGCAAGGTGCAATTCTGAAATTTTTTGCTTTTTCCTGCTCCTCTTAGCATGATAAAGAAGATTCAAAGAGAGTGAGATGCCAGCTCCTTTCATTCAGTCAGTAGCTTCAATCATTTCTGGTATATGAATAACATGATGTTTTTCAATGGCAAAAATCAATGAATATTGTAAATGCACAAACAGTAATTTCTCCGCATTGCAAGGTGCAATTCTGAAATTTTTTGCTTTTTCCTGCTCCTCTTAGCATGATAAAGAAGATTCAAAGAGAGTGAGATGCCAGCTCCTTTCATTCAGTCAGTAGCTTCAATCATTTCTGGACGTTTTTCAATGGCAAAAATCAATGAATATTGCAAATGCACAAACAGTAATTTCTCCGCATTGCAAGGTGCAATTCTGAAATTTTTTGCTTTTACCTGCTCCTCTTAGCATGATAAAGAAGATTCAAAGAGAGTGAGATGCCAGCTCCTTTCATTCAGTCAGTAGCTTCAATCATTTCTGGACGTTTTTCAATGGCAAAAATCAATGAATATTGTAAATGCACAAACAGTAATTTCTCCGCATTGCAAGTTGCAATTCTGAAATTTTTTGCTTTTTCCTGCTCCTCTTAGCATGATAAAGAAGATTCAAAGAGAGTGAGATGCCAGCTCCTTTCATTCAGTCAGTAGCTTCAAACATTTCTGGTATATGAATAACATGATGTTTTTCAATGGCAAAAATCAATGAATATTGTAAATGCACAGACAGTAATTTCTCCGCATTGCAAGGTGCAATTCTGAAATTTTTTGCTTTTTCCTGCTCCTCTTAGCATGATAAAGAAGATTCAAAGAGAGTGAGATGCCAGCTCCTTTCGTTCAGTCAGTAGCTTCAATCATTTCTGGACGTTTTTCAATGGCAAAAATCATTGAATATTATAAATGCACAAACAGTAATTTCTCCGCATTGCATAGTGCAATTCTGAAATTTTTTACTTTTTCCTGCTCCTCTTAGCATGATAAAGAAGATTCAAAGAGAGTGAGATGCCAGCTCCTTTCATTCAGTCAGTAGCTTCAATCATTTCTGGTATATGAATAACATGATGTTTTTCAATGGCAAAAATCAATGAATATTGTAAATGCACAAACAGTAATTTCTCCGCATTGCAAGGTGCAATTCTGAAATTTTTTGCTTTTTCCTGCTCCTCTTAGCATGATAAAGAAGATTCAAAGAGAGTGAGATGCCAGCTCCTTTCATTCAGTCAGTAGCTTCAATAATTTCTGGACGTTTTTCAATGGCAAAAATCAATGAATATTGTAAATGCACAAACAGTAATTTCTCCGCATTGCAAGGTGCAATTCTGAAATTTTTTGCTTTTTCCTGCTCCTCTTAGCATGATAAACATGATTCAAAGAGAGTGAGATGCCAGCTCCTTTCATTCAGTCAGTAGCTTCAATCATTTCTGGACGTTTTTCAATGGCAAAAATCAATGAATATTGTAAATGCACAAACAGTAATTTCTCCGCATTGCAAGGTGCAATTATGAAATTTTTTGCTTTTTCCTGCTCCTCTTAGCATGATAAAGAAGATTCAAAGAGAGTGAGATGCCAGCTCCTTTCATTCAGTCAGTAGCTTCAAACATTTCTGGTATATGAATAACATGATGTTTTTCAATGGCAAAAATCAATGAATATTGTAAATGCACAAACAGTAATTTCTCCGCATTGCAAGGTGCAATTCTGAAATTTTTTGCTTTTTCCTGCTCCTCTTAGCATGATAAAGAAGATTCAAAGAGAGTGAGATGCCAGCTCCTTTCATTCAGTCAGTAGCTTCAATCATTTCTGGATGTTTTTCAATGGCAAAAATCAATGAATATTGTAAATGCACAAACAGTAATTTCTCCGCATTGCAAGGTGCAATTCTGAAATTTTTTGCTTTTTCCTGCTCCTCTTAGCATGATAAACAAGATTCAAAGAGAGTGAGATGCCAGCTCCTTTCATTCAGTCAGTAGCTTCAATCATTTCTGGACGTTTTTCAATGGCAAAAATCAATGAATATTGTAAATGCACAAACAGTAATTTCTCCGCATTGCAAGGTGCAATTCTGAAATTTTTTGCTTTTTCCTGCTCCTCTTAGCATGATAAAGAAGATTCAAAGAGAGTGAGATGCCAACTCCTTTCATTCAGTCAGTAGCTTCAAACATTTCTGGTATATGAATAACATGATGTTTTTCAATGGCAAAAATCAATGAATATTGTAAATGCACAAACAGTAATTCCTCCGCATTGCAAGGTGCAATTCTGAAATTTTTTGCTTTTTCCTGCTCCTCTTAGCATGATAAAGAAGATTCAAAGAGAGTGAGATGCCAGCTCCTTTCATTCAGTCAGTAGCTTCAAACATTTCTGGTATATGAATAACATGTTTTTCAATGGCAAAAATCAATGAATATTGTAAATGCACAAACAGTAATTTCTCCGCATTGCAAGGTGCAATTCTGAAATTTTTTGCTTTTTCCTGCTCCTCTTAGCATGATAAAGAAGATTCAAAGAGAGTGAGATGCCAGCTCCTTTCATTCAGTCAGTAGCTTCAAACATTTCTGGTATATGAATAACATGATGTTTTTCAATGGCAAAAATCAATGAATATTGTAAATGCACAAACAGTAATTTCTCCGCATTGCAAGGTGCAATTCTGAAATTTTTTGCTTTTTCCTGCTCCTCTTAGCATGATAAAGAAGATTCAAAGAGAGTGAGATGCCAGCTCCTTTCATTGAGTCAGTAGCTTCAATCATTTCTGGACTTTTTTCAATGGCAAAAATCATTGAATATTGTAAATGCACAAACAGTAATTTCTCCGCATTGCAAGGTGCAATTCTGAAATTTTTTGCTTTTTCCTGCTCCTCTTAGCATGATAAAGAAGATTCAAAGAGAGTGAGATGCCAGCTCCTTTCATTCAGTCAGTAGCTTCAAACATTTCTGGTATATGAATAACATGATGTTTTTCAATGGCAAAAATCAATGAATATTGTAAATGCACAAACAGTAATTTCTCCGCATTGCAAGGTGCAATTCTGAAATTTTTTGCTTTTTCCTGCTCCTCTTAGCATGATAAAGAAGATTCAAAGAGAGTGAGATGCCAGCTCCTTTCATTCAGTCAGTAGCTTCAATCATTTCTGGTATATGAATAACATGATGTTTTTCAATGGCAAAAATCAATGAATATTGTAAATGCACAAACAGTAATTTCTCCGCATTGCAAGGTGCAATTCTGAAATTTTTTGCTTTTTCCTGCTCCTCTTAGCATGATAAAGAAGATTCAAAGAGAGTGAGATGCCAGCTCCTTTCATTCAGTCAGTAGCTTCAATCATTTCTGGACGTTTTTCAATGGCAAAAATCAATGAATATTGCAAATGCACAAACAGTAATTTCTCCGCATTGCAAGGTGCAATTCTGAAATTTTTTGCTTTTACCTGCTCCTCTTAGCATGATAAAGAAGATTCAAAGAGAGTGAGATGCCAGCTCCTTTCATTCAGTCAGTAGCTTCAATCATTTCTGGACGTTTTTCAATGGCAAAAATCAATGAATATTGTAAATGCACAAACAGTAATTTCTCCGCATTGCAAGTTGCAATTCTGAAATTTTTTGCTTTTTCCTGCTCCTCTTAGCATGATAAAGAAGATTCAAAGAGAGTGAGATGCCAGCTCCTTTCATTCAGTCAGTAGCTTCAAACATTTCTGGTATATGAATAACATGATGTTTTTCAATGGCAAAAATCAATGAATATTGTAAATGCACAGACAGTAATTTCTCCGCATTGCAAGGTGCAATTCTGAAATTTTTTGCTTTTTCCTGCTCCTCTTAGCATGATAAAGAAGATTCAAAGAGAGTGAGATGCCAGCTCCTTTCGTTCAGTCAGTAGCTTCAATCATTTCTGGACGTTTTTCAATGGCAAAAATCATTGAATATTATAAATGCACAAACAGTAATTTCTCCGCATTGCATAGTGCAATTCTGAAATTTTTTACTTTTTCCTGCTCCTCTTAGCATGATAAAGAAGATTCAAAGAGAGTGAGATGCCAGCTCCTTTCATTCAGTCAGTAGCTTCAATCATTTCTGGTATATGAATAACATGATGTTTTTCAATGGCAAAAATCAATGAATATTGTAAATGCACAAACAGTAATTTCTCCGCATTGCAAGGTGCAATTCTGAAATTTTTTGCTTTTTCCTGCTCCTCTTAGCATGATAAAGAAGATTCAAAGAGAGTGAGATGCCAGCTCCTTTCATTCAGTCAGTAGCTTCAATAATTTCTGGACGTTTTTCAATGGCAAAAATCAATGAATATTGTAAATGCACAAACAGTAATTTCTCCGCATTGCAAGGTGCAATTCTGAAATTTTTTGCTTTTTCCTGCTCCTCTTAGCATGATAAACATGATTCAAAGAGAGTGAGATGCCAGCTCCTTTCATTCAGTCAGTAGCTTCAATCATTTCTGGACGTTTTTCAATGGCAAAAATCAATGAATATTGTAAATGCACAAACAGTAATTTCTCCGCATTGCAAGGTGCAATTATGAAATTTTTTGCTTTTTCCTGCTCCTCTTAGCATGATAAAGAAGATTCAAAGAGAGTGAGATGCCAGCTCCTTTCATTCAGTCAGTAGCTTCAAACATTTCTGGTATATGAATAACATGATGTTTTTCAATGGCAAAAATCAATGAATATTGTAAATGCACAAACAGTAATTTCTCCGCATTGCAAGGTGCAATTCTGAAATTTTTTGCTTTTTCCTGCTCCTCTTAGCATGATAAAGAAGATTCAAAGAGAGTGAGATGCCAGCTCCTTTCATTCAGTCAGTAGCTTCAATCATTTCTGGATGTTTTTCAATGGCAAAAATCAATGAATATTGTAAATGCACAAACAGTAATTTCTCCGCATTGCAAGGTGCAATTCTGAAATTTTTTGCTTTTTCCTGCTCCTCTTAGCATGATAAACAAGATTCAAAGAGAGTGAGATGCCAGCTCCTTTCATTCAGTCAGTAGCTTCAATCATTTCTGGACGTTTTTCAATGGCAAAAATCAATGAATATTGTAAATGCACAAACAGTAATTTCTCCGCATTGCAAGGTGCAATTCTGAAATTTTTTGCTTTTTCCTGCTCCTCTTAGCATGATAAAGAAGATTCAAAGAGAGTGAGATGCCAGCTCCTTTCATTCAGTCAGTAGCTTCAAACATTTCTGGTATATGAATAACATGATGTTTTTCAATGGCAAAAATCAATGAATATTGTAAATGCACAAACAGTAATTTCTCCGCATTGCAAGGTGCAAGTCTGAAATTTTTTGCTTTTTCCTGCTCCTCTTAGCATGATAAAGAAGATTCAAAGAGAGTGAGATGCCAGCTACTTTCATTCAGTCAGTAGCTTCAATCATTTCTGGACGTTTTTCAATGGTAAAAATCAATGAATATTGTAAATGCACAAACAGTAATTTCTCCACATTGCAAGGTGCAATTCTGAAATTTTTTGCTTTTTCCTGCTCCTCTTAGCATGATAAAGAAGATTCAAAGAGAGTGAGATGCCAGCTCCTTTCATTCAGTCAGTAGCTTCAAACATTTCTGGTATATGAATAACATGATGTTTTTCAATGGCAAAAATCAATGAATATTATAAATGCACAAACAGTAATTTCTCCGCATTGCAAGGTGCAATTCTGAAATTTTTTGCTTTTTCCTGCTCCTCTTAGCATGATAAAGAAGATTCAAAGAGAGTGAGATGCCAGCTCCTTTCATTCAGTCAGTAGCTTCAATCATTTCTGGATGTTTTTCAATGGCAAAAGTCAATGAATATTGTAAATGCACAAACTGTAATTTCTTCGCATTGCAAGGTGCAATTCTGAAATTTTTTGCTTTTCCTGCTCCTCTTAGCATGATAAAGAAGATTCATAGAGAGTGAGATGCCAGCTCCTTTCATTCAGTCAGTAGCTTCAATCATTTCTGGACGTTTTTCAATGGCAAAAATCAATGAATATTGTAATTGCACAAACAGTAATTTCTCCGCATTGCAAGGTGCAATTCTGAAATTTTTTGCTTTTTCCTGCTCCTCTTAGCATGATAAAGAAGATTCAAAGAGAGTGAGATGCCAGCTCCTTTCATTCAGTCAGTAGCTTCAAACATTTCTGGTATATGAATAACATGATGTTTTTCAATGGCAAAAATCAATGAATATTGTAAATGCACAAACAGTAATTTCTCCGCATTGCAAGGTGCAATTCTGAAATTTTTTGCTTTTTCCTGCTCCTCTTAGCATGATAAAGAAGATTCAAAGAGAGTGAGATGCCAGCTCCTTTCATTCAGTCAGTAGCTTCAATCATTTCTGGACGTTTTTCAATGGCAAAAATCAATGAATATTGTAAATGCACAAACAGTAATTTCTCCGCATTGCAAGGTGCAATTCTGAAATTTTTTGCTTTTTCCTGCTCCTCTTAGCATGATAAAGAAGATTCAAAGAGAGTGAGATGCCAGCTCCTTTCATTCAGTCAGTAGCTTCAATCATTTCTGGACGTTTTTCAATGGCAAAAATCAATGAATATTGTAAATGCACAAACTGTAATTTCTCCGCATTGTAAGGTGCAATTCTGAAATTTTTTGCTTTTTCCTGCTCCTCTTAGCATGATAAAGAAGATTCAAAGAGAGTGAGATGCCAGCTCCTTTCATTCAGTCAGTAGCTTCAATCATTTCTGGACGTTTTTCAATGGCAAAAATCAATGAATATTGTAAATGCACAAACAGTAATTTCTCCGCATTGCAAGGTGCAATTCTGAAATTTTTTGCTTTTTCCTGCTCCTCTTAGCATGATAAAGAAGATTCAAAGAGAGTGAGATGCCAGCTCCTTTCATTCAGTCAGTAGCTTCAAACATTTCTGGTATATGAATAACATGATGTTTTTCAATGGCAAAAATCAATGAATATTGTAAATGCACAAACAGTAATTTCTCCGCATTGCAAGGTGCAAGTCTGAAATTTTTTGCTTTTTCCTGCTCCTCTTAGCATGATAAAGAAGATTCAAAGAGAGTGAGATGCCAGCTACTTTCATTCAGTCAGTAGCTTCAATCATTTCTGGACGTTTTTCAATGGTAAAAATCAATGAATATTGTAAATGCACAAACAGTAATTTCTCCGCATTGCAAGGTGCAATTCTGAAATTTTTTGCTTTTTCCTGCTCCTCTTAGCATGATAAAGAAGATTCAAAGAGAGTGAGATGCCAGCTCCTTTCATTCAGTCAGTAGCTTCAATCATTTCTGGACGTTTTTCAATGGCAAAAATCAATGAATATTGTAAATGCACAAACAGTAATTTCTCCGCATTGCAAGGTGCAATTCTGAAATTTTTTGCTTTTTCCTGCTCCTCTTAGCATGATAAAGAAGTTTCAAAGAGAGTGAGATGCCAGCTCCTTTCATTCAGTCAGTAGCTTCAATCATTTCTGGTAAATGAATAACATGATGTTTTTCAATGGCAAAAATCAATGAATTTTGTAAATGCACAAACACTAATTTCTCCGCATTGCAAGGCGCAATTCTGAAATTTTTTGCTTTTTCCTGCTCCTCTTAGCATGATAAAGAAGATTCAAAGAGAGTGAGATGCCAGCTCCTTTCATTCAGTCAGTAGCTACAATCATTTCTGAACGTTTTTCAATGGCAAAAATCAATGAATATTGTAAATGCACAAACAGTAATTTCTCCGCATTGCAAGGTGCAATTCTGAAATTTTTTGCTTTTTCCTGCTCCTCTTAGCATGATAAAGAAGATTCAAAGAGAGTGAGATGCCAGCTCCTTTCATTCAGTCAGTAGCTTCAATCATTTCTGGACGTTTTTCAATGGCAAAAATCAATGAATATTGTAAATGCACAAACAGTAATTTCTCCGCATTGCAAGGTGCAATTCTGAAATTTTTTGCTTTTTCCTGCTCCTCTTAGCATGATAAAGAAGATTCAAAGAGAGTGAGGTGCCAGCTCCTTTCATTCAGTCAGTAGCTTCAAACATTTCTGGTATATGAATAACATGTTTTTCAATGGCAAAAATCAATGAATATTGTAAATGCACAAACAGTAATTTCTCCGCATTGCAAGGAGCAATTCTGAAATTTTTTGCTTTTTCCTGCTCCTCTTAGCATGATAAAGAAGATTCAAAGAGAGTGAGATGCCAGCTCCTTTCATTCAGTCAGTAGCTTCAATCATTTCTGGACGTTTTTCAATGGCAAAAATCAATGAATATTGTAAATGCACAAACAGTAATTTCTCCGCATTGCAAGGTGCAATTCTGAAATTTTTTGCTTTTTCCTGCTCCTCTTAGCATGATAAAGAAGATTCAAAGAGAGTGAGATGCCAGCTCCTTTCATTCAGTCAGTAGCTTCAATCATTTCTGGACGTTTTTCAATGGCAAAAATCAATGAATATTGTAAATGCACAAACTGTAATTTCTCCGCATTGCAAGGTGCAATTCTGAAATTTTTTGCTTTTTCCTGCTCCTCTTAGCATGATAAAGAAGATTCAAAGAGAGTGAGATGCCAGCTCCTTTCATTCAGTCAGTAGCTTCAAACATTTCTGGTATATGAATAACATGTTTTTCAATGGCAAAAATCAATGAATATTGTAAATGCACAAACAGTAATTTCTCCGCATTGCAAGGTGCAATTCTGAAATTTTTTGCTTTTTCCTGCTCCTCTTAGCATGATAAAGAAGATTCAAAGAGAGTGAGATGCCAGCTCCTTTCATTCAGTCAGTAGCTTCAAACATTTCTGGTATATGAATAACATGATGTTTTTCAATGGCAAAAATCAATGAATATTGTAAATGCACAAACAGTAATTTCTCCGCATTGCAAGGTGCAATTCTGAAATTTTTTGCTTTTTCCTGCTCCTCTTAGCATGATAAAGAAGATTCAAAGAGAGTGAGATGCCAGCTCCTTTCATTGAGTCAGTAGCTTCAATCATTTCTGGACTTTTTTCAATGGCAAAAATCATTGAATATTGTAAATGCACAAACAGTAATTTCTCCGCATTGCAAGGTGCAATTCTGAAATTTTTTGCTTTTTCCTGCTCCTCTTAGCATGATAAAGAAGATTCAAAGAGAGTGAGATGCCAGCTCCTTTCATTCAGTCAGTAGCTTCAAACATTTCTGGTATATGAATAACATGATGTTTTTCAATGGCAAAAATCAATGAATATTGTAAATGCACAAACAGTAATTTCTCCGCATTGCAAGGTGCAATTCTGAAATTTTTTGCTTTTTCCTGCTCCTCTTAGCATGATAAAGAAGATTCAAAGAGAGTGAGATGCCAGCTCCTTTCATTCAGTCAGTAGCTTCAATCATTTCTGGTATATGAATAACATGATGTTTTTCAATGGCAAAAATCAATGAATATTGTAAATGCACAAACAGTAATTTCTCCGCATTGCAAGGTGCAATTCTGAAATTTTTTGCTTTTTCCTGCTCCTCTTAGCATGATAAAGAAGATTCAAAGAGAGTGAGATGCCAGCTCCTTTCATTCAGTCAGTAGCTTCAATCATTTCTGGACGTTTTTCAATGGCAAAAATCAATGAATATTGCAAATGCACAAACAGTAATTTCTCCGCATTGCAAGGTGCAATTCTGAAATTTTTTGCTTTTACCTGCTCCTCTTAGCATGATAAAGAAGATTCAAAGAGAGTGAGATGCCAGCTCCTTTCATTCAGTCAGTAGCTTCAATCATTTCTGGACGTTTTTCAATGGCAAAAATCAATGAATATTGTAAATGCACAAACAGTAATTTCTCCGCATTGCAAGTTGCAATTCTGAAATTTTTTGCTTTTTCCTGCTCCTCTTAGCATGATAAAGAAGATTCAAAGAGAGTGAGATGCCAGCTCCTTTCATTCAGTCAGTAGCTTCAAACATTTCTGGTATATGAATAACATGATGTTTTTCAATGGCAAAAATCAATGAATATTGTAAATGCACAGACAGTAATTTCTCCGCATTGCAAGGTGCAATTCTGAAATTTTTTGCTTTTTCCTGCTCCTCTTAGCATGATAAAGAAGATTCAAAGAGAGTGAGATGCCAGCTCCTTTCGTTCAGTCAGTAGCTTCAATCATTTCTGGACGTTTTTCAATGGCAAAAATCATTGAATATTATAAATGCACAAACAGTAATTTCTCCGCATTGCATAGTGCAATTCTGAAATTTTTTACTTTTTCCTGCTCCTCTTAGCATGATAAAGAAGATTCAAAGAGAGTGAGATGCCAGCTCCTTTCATTCAGTCAGTAGCTTCAATCATTTCTGGTATATGAATAACATGATGTTTTTCAATGGCAAAAATCAATGAATATTGTAAATGCACAAACAGTAATTTCTCCGCATTGCAAGGTGCAATTCTGAAATTTTTTGCTTTTTCCTGCTCCTCTTAGCATGATAAAGAAGATTCAAAGAGAGTGAGATGCCAGCTCCTTTCATTCAGTCAGTAGCTTCAATAATTTCTGGACGTTTTTCAATGGCAAAAATCAATGAATATTGTAAATGCACAAACAGTAATTTCTCCGCATTGCAAGGTGCAATTCTGAAATTTTTTGCTTTTTCCTGCTCCTCTTAGCATGATAAACATGATTCAAATAGAGTGAGATGCCAGCTCCTTTCATTCAGTCAGTAGCTTCAATCATTTCTGGACGTTTTTCAATGGCAAAAATCAATGAATATTGTAAATGCACAAACAGTAATTTCTCCGCATTGCAAGGTGCAATTATGAAATTTTTTGCTTTTTCCTGCTCCTCTTAGCATGATAAAGAAGATTCAAAGAGAGTGAGATGCCAGCTCCTTTCATTCAGTCAGTAGCTTCAAACATTTCTGGTATATGAATAACATGATGTTTTTCAATGGCAAAAATCAATGAATATTGTAAATGCACAAACAGTAATTTCTCCGCATTGCAAGGTGCAATTCTGAAATTTTTTGCTTTTTCCTGCTCCTCTTAGCATGATAAAGAAGATTCAAAGAGAGTGAGATGCCAGCTCCTTTCATTCAGTCAGTAGCTTCAATCATTTCTGGATGTTTTTCAATGGCAAAAATCAATGAATATTGTAAATGCACAAACAGTAATTTCTCCGCATTGCAAGGTGCAATTCTGAAATTTTTTGCTTTTTCCTGCTCCTCTTAGCATGATAAACAAGATTCAAAGAGAGTGAGATGCCAGCTCCTTTCATTCAGTCAGTAGCTTCAATCATTTCTGGACTTTTTTCAATGGCAAAAATCAATGAATATTGTAAATGCACAAACAGTAATTTCTCCGCATTGCAAGGTGCAATTCTGAAATTTTTTGCTTTTTCCTGCTCCTCTTAGCATGATAAAGAAGATTCAAAGAGAGTGAGATGCCAGCTCCTTTCATTCAGTCAGTAGCTTCAAACATTTCTGGTATATGAATAACATGATGTTTTTCAATGGCAAAAATCAATGAATATTGTAAATGCACAAACAGTAATTTCTCCGCATTGCAAGGTGCAAGTCTGAAATTTTTTGCTTTTTCCTGCTCCTCTTAGCATGATAAAGAAGATTCAAAGAGAGTGAGATGCCAGCTACTTTCATTCAGTCAGTAGCTTCAATCATTTCTGGACGTTTTTCAATGGTAAAAATCAATGAATATTGTAAATGCACAAACAGTAATTTCTCCACATTGCAAGGTGCAATTCTGAAATTTTTTGCTTTTTCCTGCTCCTCTTAGCATGATAAAGAAGATTCAAAGAGAGTGAGATGCCAGCTCCTTTCATTCAGTCAGTAGCTTCAAACATTTCTGGTATATGAATAACATGATGTTTTTCAATGGCAAAAATCAATGAATATTGTAAATGCACAAACAGTAATTTCTCCGCATTGCAAGGTGCAATTCTGAAATTTTTTGCTTTTTCCTGCTCCTCTTAGCATGATAAAGAAGATTCAAAGAGAGTGAGATGCCAGCTCCTTTCATTCAGTCAGTAGCTTCAATCATTTCTGGATGTTTTTCAATGGCAAAAATCAATGAATATTGTAAATGCACAAACAGTAATTTCTCCGCATTGCAAGGTGCAATTCTGAAATTTTTTGCTTTTTCCTGCTCCTCTTAGCATGATAAACAAGATTCAAAGAGAGTGAGATGCCAGCTCCTTTCATTCAGTCAGTAGCTTCAATCATTTCTGGACGTTTTTCAATGGCAAAAATCAATGAATATTGTAAATGCACAAACAGTAATTTCTCCGCATTGCAAGGTGCAATTCTGAAATTTTTTGCTTTTTCCTGCTCCTCTTAGCATGATAAAGAAGATTCAAAGAGAGTGAGATGCCAGCTCCTTTCATTCAGTCAGTAGCTTCAAACATTTCTGGTATATGAATAACATGATGTTTTTCAATGGCAAAAATCAATGAATATTGTAAATGCACAAACAGTAATTTCTCCGCATTGCAAGGTGCAAGTCTGAAATTTTTTGCTTTTTCCTGCTCCTCTTAGCATGATAAAGAAGATTCAAAGAGAGTGAGATGCCAGCTACTTTCATTCAGTCAGTAGCTTCAATCATTTCTGGACGTTTTTCAATGGTAAAAATCAATGAATATTGTAAATGCACAAACAGTAATTTCTCCACATTGCAAGGTGCAATTCTGAAATTTTTTGCTTTTTCCTGCTCCTCTTAGCATGATAAAGAAGATTCAAAGAGAGTGAGATGCCAGCTCCTTTCATTCAGTCAGTAGCTTCAAACATTTCTGGTATATGAATAACATGTTTTTCAATGGCAAAAATCAATGAATATTGTAAATGCACAAACTGTAATTTCTCCGCATTGCAAGGTGCAATTCTGAAATTTTTTGCTTTTTCCTGCTCCTCTTAGCATGATAAAGAAAATTCAAAGAGAGTGAGATGCCAGCTCCTTTCATTCAGTCAGTAGCTTCAATCATTTCTGGACGTTTTTCAATGGCAAAAATCAATGAATATTGTAAATGCACAAACAGTAATTTCTCCGCATTGCAAGGTGCAATTCTGAAATTTTTTGCTTTTTCCTGCTCCTCTTAGCATGATAAAGAAGATTCAAAGAGAGTGAGATGCCAGCTCCTTTCATTCAGTCAGTAGCTTCAATCATTTCTGGACGTTTTTCAATGGCAAAAATCAATGAATATTGTAAATGCACAAACTGTAATTTCTCCGCATTGTAAGGTGCAATTCTGAAATTTTTTGCTTTTTCCTGCTCCTCTTAGCATGATAAAGAAGATTCAAAGAGAGTGAGATGCCAGCTCCTTTCATTCAGTCAGTAGCTTCAATCATTTCTGGACGTTTTTCAATGGCAAAAATCAATGAATATTGTAAATGCACAAACAGTAATTTCTCCGCATTGCAAGGTGCAATTCTGAAATTTTTTGCTTTTTCCTGCTCCCCTTAGCATGATAAAGAAGATTCAAAGAGAGTGAGATGCCAGCTCCTTTCATTCAGTCAGTAGCTTCAATCATTTCTGGACGTTTTTCAATGGCAAAAATCAATGAATATTGTAAATGCACAAACAGAAATTTCTCCGCATTGCAAGGTGCAATTCTGAAATTTTTTGCTTTTTCCTGCTCCTCTTAGCATGATAAAGAAGATTCAAAGAGAGTGAGATGCCAGCTCCTTTCATTCAGTCAGTAGCTTCAAACATTTCTGGTATATGAATAACATGATGTTTTTCAATGGCAAAAATCAATGAATATTGTAAATGCACAAACAGTAATTTCTCCGCATTGCAAGGTGCAATTCTGAAATTTTTTGCTTTTTCCTGCTCCTCTTAGCATGATAAAGAAGATTCAAAGAGAGTGAGATGCCAGCTCCTTTCGTTCAGTCAGTAGCTTCAATCATTTCTGGACGTTTTTCAATGGCAAAAATCATTGAATATTGTAAATGCACAAACAGTAATTTCTCCGCATTGCAAGGTGCAATTCTGAAATTTTTTACATTTTCCTGCTCCTCTTAGCATGATAAAGAAGATTCAAAGAGAGTGAGATGCCAGCTCCTTTCATTCAGTCAGTAGCTTCAATCATTTCTGGTATATGAATAACATGATGTTTTTCAATGGCAAAAATCAATGAATATTGTAAATGCACAAACAGTAATTTCTCCGCATTGCAAGGTGCAATTCTGAAATTTTTTGCTTTTTCCTGCTCCTCTTAGCATGATAAAAAAGATTCAAAGAGAGTGAGATGCCAGCTCCTTTCATTCAGTCAGTAGCTTCAATCATTTCTGGACGTTTTTCAATGGCAAAAATCAATGAATATTGTAAATGCACAAACAGCAATTTCTCCGCATTGCAAGGTGCAATTCTGAAATTTTTTGCTTTTTCCTGCTCCTCTTAGCATGATAAAGAAGATTCAAAGAGAGTGAGGTGCCAGCTCCTTTCATTCAGTCAGTAGCTTCAAACATTTCTGGTATATGAATAACATGTTTTTCAATGGCAAAAATCAATGAATATTGTAAATGCACAAACAGTAATTTCTCCGCATTGCAAGGAGCAATTCTGAAATTTTTTGCTTTTTCCTGCTCCTCTTAGCATGATAAAGAAGATTCAAAGAGAGTGAGATGCCAGCTCCTTTCATTCAGTCAGTAGCTTCAATCATTTCTGGACGTTTTTCAATGGCAAAAATCAATGAATATTGTAAATGCACAAACTGTAATTTCTCCGCATTGCAAGGTGCAATTCTGAAATTTTTTGCTTTTTCCTGCTCCTCTTAGCATGATAAAGAAGATTCAAAGAGAGTGAGATGCCAGCTCCTTTCATTCAGTCAGTAGCTTCAATCATTTCTGGACGTTTTTCAATGGCAAAAATCAATGAATATTGTAAATGCACAAACAGTAATTTCTCCGCATTGCAAGGTGCAATTCTGAAATTTTTTGCTTTTTCCTGCTCCTCTTAGCATGATAAAGAAGATTCAAAGAGAGTGAGATGCCAGCTCCTTTCATTCAGTCAGTAGCTTCAAACATTTCTGGTATATGAATAACATGATGTTTTTCAATGGCAAAAATTAATGAATATTGTAAATGCACAAACAGTAATTTCTCCGCATTGCAAGGTGCAATTCTGAAATTTTTTGCTTTTTCCAGCTCCTCTTAGCATGATAAAGAAGATTCAAAGAGAGTGAGATGCCAGCTCCTTTCATTCAGTCAGTAGCTTCAATCATTTCTGGACGTTTTTCAATGGCAAAAATCAATGAATATTGTAAATGCACAAACAGTAATTTCTCCGCATTGCAAGGTGCAATTCTGAAATTTTTTGCTTTATCCTGCTCCTCTTAGCATGATAAAGAAGATTCAAAGAGAGTGAGGTGCCAGCTCCTTTCATTCAGTCAGTAGCTTCAAACATTTCTGGTATATGAATAACATGTTTTTCAATGGCAAAAATCAATGAATATTGTAAATGCACAAACAGTAATTTCTCCGCATTGCAAGGTGCAATTCTGAAATTTTTTGCTTTTTCCTGCTCCTCTTAGCGTGATAAAGAAAATTCAAAGAGAGTGAGATGCCAGCTCCTTTCATTCAGTCAGTAGCTTCAATCATTTCTGGACGTTTTTCAATGGCAAAAATCAATGAATATTGTAAATGCACAAACAGTAATTTCTCCGCATTGCAAGGTGCAATTCTGAAATTTTTTGCTTTTTCCTGCTCCTCTTAGCATGATAAAGAAGATTCAAAGAGAGTGAGATGCCAGCTCCTTTCATTCAGTCAGTAGCTTCAATCATTTCTGGACGTTTTTCAATGGCAAAAATCAATGAATATTGTAAATGCACAAACTGTAATTTCTCCGCATTGTAAGGTGCAATTCTGAAATTTTTTGCTTTTTCCTGCTCCTCTTAGCATGATAAAGAAGATTCAAAGAGAGTGAGATGCCAGCTCCTTTCATTCAGTCAGTAGCTTCAATCATTTCTGGACGTTTTTCAATGGCAAAAATCAATGAATATTGTAAATGCACAAACTGTAATTTCTCCGCATTGTAAGGTGCAATTCTGAAATTTTTTGCTTTTTCCTGCTCCTCTTAGCATGATAAAGAAGATTCAAAGAGAGTGAGATGCCAGCTCCTTTCATTCAGTCAGTAGCTTCAATCATTTCTGGACGTTTTTCAATGGCAAAAATCAATGAATATTGTAAATGCACAAACAGTAATTTCTCCGCATTGCAAGGTGCAATTCTGAAATTTTTTGCTTCTTCCTGCTCCTCTTAGCATGATAAAGAAGATTCAAAGAGAGTGAGATGCCAGCTCCTTTCATTCAGTCAGTAGCTTCAAACATTTCTGGTATATGAATAACATGATGTTTTTCAATGGCAAAAATCAATGAATATTGTAAATGCACAAACAGTAATTTCTCCGCATTGCAAGGTGCAATTCTGAAATTTTTTGCTTTTTCCTGCTCCTCTTAGCATGATAAAGAAGATTCAAAGAGAGTGAGATGCCAGCTCCTTTCATTCAGTCAGTAGCTTCAAACATTTCTGGTATATGAATAACATGATGTTTTTCAATGGCAAAAATCAATGAATATTGTAAATGCACAAACAGTAATTTCTCCGCATTGCAAGGTGCAAGTCTGAAATTTTTTGCTTTTTCCTGCTCCTCTTAGCATGATAAAGAAGATTCAAAGAGAGTGAGATGCCAGCTACTTTCATTCAGTCAGTAGCTTCAATCATTTCTGGACGTTTTTCAATGGCAAAAATCAATGAATATTGTATATGCACAAACAGTAATTTCTCCGCATTGCAAGGTGCAATTCTGAAATTTTTTGCTTTTTCCCGCTCCTCTTAGCATGATAAAGAAGATTCAAAGAGAGTGAGATGCCAGCTCCTTTCATTCAGTCAGTAGCTTCAATCATTTCTGGACGTTTTTCAATGGCAAAAATCAATGAATATTGTAAATGCACAAACAGTAATTTCTCCGCATTGCAAGGTGCAATTCTGAAATTTTTTGCTTTTTCCTGCTCCTCTTAGCATGATAAAGAAGATTCAAAGAGAGTGAGATGCCAGCTCCTTTCATTCAGTCAGTAGCTTCAATCATTTCTGGTAAATGAATAACATGATGTTTTTCAATGGCAAAAATCAATGAATTTTGTAAATGCACAAACAGTAATTTCTCCGCATTGCAAGGCGCAATTCTGAAATTGTTTGCTTTTTCCTGCTCCTCTTAGCATGATAAAGAAGATTCAAAGAGAGTGAGATGCCAGCTCCTTTCATTCAGTCAGTAGCTTCAATCATTTCTGGACGTTTTTCAATGGCAAAAATCAATGAATATTGTAAATGCACAAACAGTAATTTCTCCGCATTGCAAGGTGCAATTCTGAAATTTTTTGCTTTTTCCTGCTCCTCTTAGCATGATAAAGAAGATTCAAAGTGAGTGAGATGCCAGCTCCTTTCATTCAGTCAGTAGCTTCAATCATTTCTGGACGTTTTTCAATGGCAAAAATCAATGAATATTGTAAATGCACAAACAGTAATTTCTCCGCATTGCAAGGTGCAATTCTGAAATTTTTTGCTTTTTCCTGCTCCTCTTAGCATGATAAAGAAGATTCAAAGAGAGTGAGATGCCAGCTCCTTTCATTCAGTCAGTAGCTTCAATCATTTCTGGACGTTTTTCAATGGCAAAAATCAATGAATATTGTAAATGCACAAACTGTAATTTCTCCGCATTGTAAGGTGCAATTCTGAAATTTTTTGCTTTTTCCTGCTCCTCTTAGCATGATAAAGAAGATTCAAAGAGAGTGAGATGCCAGCTCCTTTCATTCAGTCAGTAGCTTCAATCATTTCTGGACGTTTTTCAATGGCAAAAATCAATGAATATTGTAAATGCACAAACAGTAATTTCTCCGCATTGCAAGGTGCAATTCTGAAATTTTTTGCTTCTTCCTGCTCCTCTTAGCATGATAAAGAAGATTCAAAGAGAGTGAGATGCCAGCTCCTTTCATTCAGTCAGTAGCTTCAAACATTTCTGGTATATGAATAACATGATGTTTTTCAATGGCAAAAATCAATGAATATTGTAAATGCACAAACAGTAATTTCTCCGCATTGCAAGGTGCAATTCTGAAATTTTTTGCTTTTTCCTGCTCCTCTTAGCATGATAAAGAAGATTCAAAGAGAGTGAGATGCCAGCTCCTTTCATTCAGTCAGTAGCTTCAAACATTTCTGGTATATGAATAACATGATGTTTTTCAATGGCAAAAATCAATGAATATTGTAAATGCACAAACAGTAATTTCTCCGCATTGCAAGGTGCAAGTCTGAAATTTTTTGCTTTTTCCTGCTCCTCTTAGCATGATAAAGAAGATTCAAAGAGAGTGAGATGCCAGCTACTTTCATTCAGTCAGTAGCTTCAATCATTTCTGGACGTTTTTCAATGGCAAAAATCAATGAATATTGTATATGCACAAACAGTAATTTCTCCGCATTGCAAGGTGCAATTCTGAAATTTTTTGCTTTTTCCCGCTCCTCTTAGCATGATAAAGAAGATTCAAAGAGAGTGAGATGCCAGCTCCTTTCATTCAGTCAGTAGCTTCAATCATTTCTGGACGTTTTTCAATGGCAAAAATCAATGAATATTGTAAATGCACAAACAGTAATTTCTCCGCATTGCAAGGTGCAATTCTGAAATTTTTTGCTTTTTCCTGCTCCTCTTAGCATGATAAAGAAGATTCAAAGAGAGTGAGATGCCAGCTCCTTTCATTCAGTCAGTAGCTTCAATCATTTCTGGTAAATGAATAACATGATGTTTTTCAATGGCAAAAATCAATGAATTTTGTAAATGCACAAACAGTAATTTCTCCGCATTGCAAGGCGCAATTCTGAAATTGTTTGCTTTTTCCTGCTCCTCTTAGCATGATAAAGAAGATTCAAAGAGAGTGAGATGCCAGCTCCTTTCATTCAGTCAGTAGCTTCAATCATTTCTGGACGTTTTTCAATGGCAAAAATCAATGAATATTGTAAATGTACAAACAGTAATTTCTCCGCATTGCAAGGTGCAATTCTGAAATTTTTTGCTTTTTCCTGCTCCTCTTAGCATGATAAAGAAGATTCAAAGAGAGTGAGATGCCAGCTCCTTTCATTCAGTCAGTAGCTTCAAACATTTCTGGTATATGAATAACATGATGTTTTTCAATGGCAAAAATCAATGAATATTGTAAATGCACAAACAGTAATTTCTCCGCATTGCAAGGTGCAAGTCTGAAATTTGTTGCTTTTTCCTGCTCCTCTTAGCATGATAAAGAAGATTCAAAGAGAGTGAGATGCCAGCTACTTTCATTCAGTCAGTAGCTTCAATCATTTCTGGACGTTTTTCAATGGTAAAAATCAATGAATATTGTAAATGCACAAACAGTAATTTCTCCGCATTGCAAGGTGCAATTCTGAAATTTTTTGCTTTTTCCTGCTCCTGTTAGCATGATAAAGAAGATTCAAAGAGAGTGAGATGCCAGCTCCTTTCATTCAGTCAGTAGCTTCAATCATTTCTGGACGTTTTTCAATGGCAAAAATCAATGAATATTGTAAATGCACAAACAGTAATTTCTTCGCATTGCAAGGTGCAATTCTGAAATGTTTTGCTTTTTCCTGCTCCTCTTAGCATGATAAAGAAGATTCAAAGAGAGTGAGATGCCAGCTCCTTTCATTCAGTCAGTAGCTTCAATCATTTCCGGATGTTTTTCAATGGCAAAAGTCAATGAATATTGTAAATGCACAAACTGTAATTTCTTCGCATTGCAAGGTGCAATTCTGAAATTTTTTGCTTTTCCTGCTCCTCTTAGCATGATAAAGAAGATTCATAGAGAGTGAGATGCCAGCTCCTTTCATTCAGTCAGTAGCTTCAATCATTTCTGGACGTTTTTCAATGGCAAAAATCAATGAATATTGTAATTGCACAAACAGTAATTTCTCCGCATTGCAAGGTGCAATTCTGAAATTTTTTGCTTTTTCCTGCTCCTCTTAGCATGATAAAGAAGATTCAAAGAGAGTGAGATGCCAGCTCCTTTCATTCAGTCAGTAGCTTCAAACATTTCTGGTATATGAATAACATGATGTTTTTCAATGGCAAAAATCAATGAATATTGTAAATGCACAAACAGTAATTTCTCCGCATTGCAAGGTGCAATTCTGAAATGTTTTGCTTTTTCCTGCTCCTCTTAGCATGATAAAGAAGATTCAAAGAGAGTGAGATGCCAGCTCCTTTCATTCAGTCAGTAGCTTCAATCATTTCTGGACGTTTTTCAATGGCAAAAATCAATGAATATTGTAAATGCACAAACAGTAATTTCTCCGCATTGCAAGGTGCAATTCTGAAATTTTTTGCTTTTTCCTGCTCCTCTTAGCATGATAAAGAAGATTCAAAGAGAGTGAGATGCCAGCTCCTTTCATTCAGTCAGTAGCTTCAATCATTTCTGGACGTTTTTCAATGGCAAAAATCAATGAATATTGTAAATGCACAAACTGTAATTTCTCCGCATTGTAAGGTGCAATTCTGAAATTTTTTGCTTTTTCCTGCTCCTCTTAGCATGATAAAGAAGATTCAAAGAGAGTGAGATGCCAGCTCCTTTCATTCAGTCAGTAGCTTCAATCATTTCTGGACGTTTTTCAATGGCAAAAATCAATGAATATTGTAAATGCACAAACAGTAATTTCTCCGCATTGCAAGGTGCAATTCTGAAATTTTTTGCTTTTTCCTGCTCCTCTTAGCATGATAAAGAAGATTCAAAGAGAGTGAGATGCCAGCTCCTTTCATTCAGTCAGTAGCTTCAAACATTTCTGGTATATGAATAACATGATGTTTTTCAATGGCAAAAATCAATGAATATTGTAAATGCACAAACAGTAATTTCTCCGCATTGCAAGGTGCAAGTCTGAAATTTTTTGCTTTTTCCTGCTCCTCTTAGCATGATAAAGAAGATTCAAAGAGAGTGAGATGCCAGCTACTTTCATTCAGTCAGTAGCTTCAATCATTTCTGGACGTTTTTCAATGGTAAAAATCAATGAATATTGTAAATGCACAAACAGTAATTTCTCCGCATTGCAAGGTGCAATTCTGAAATTTTTTGCTTTTTCCTGCTCCTCTTAGCATGATAAAGAAGATTCAAAGAGAGTGAGATGCCAGCTCCTTTCATTCAGTCAGTAGCTTCAATCATTTCTGGACGTTTTTCAATGGCAAAAATCAATGAATATTGTAAATGCACAAACAGTAATTTCTCCGCATTGCAAGGTGCAATTCTGAAATTTTTTGCTTTTTCCTGCTCCTCTTAGCATGATAAAGAAGTTTCAAAGAGAGTGAGATGCCAGCTCCTTTCATTCAGTCAGTAGCTTCAATCATTTCTGGTAAATGAATAACATGATGTTTTTCAATGGCAAAAATCAATGAATTTTGTAAATGCACAAACACTAATTTCTCCGCATTGCAAGGCGCAATTCTGAAATTTTTTGCTTTTTCCTGCTCCTCTTAGCATGATAAAGAAGATTCAAAGAGAGTGAGATGCCAGCTCCTTTCATTCAGTCAGTAGCTTCAATCATTTCTGAACGTTTTTCAATGGCAAAAATCAATGAATATTGTAAATGCACAAACAGTAATTTCTCCGCATTGCAAGGTGCAATTCTGAAATTTTTTGCTTTTTCCTGCTCCTCTTAGCATGATAAAGAAGATTCAAAGAGAGTGAGATGCCAGCTCCTTTCATTCAGTCAGTAGCTTCAATCATTTCTGGACGTTTTTCAATGGCAAAAATCAATGAATATTGTAAATGCACAAACAGTAATTTCTCCGCATTGCAAGGTGCAATTCTGAAATTTTTTGCTTTTTCCTGCTCCTCTTAGCATGATAAAGAAGATTCAAAGAGAGTGAGATGCCAGCTCCTTTCATTCAGTCAGTAGCTTCAAACATTTCTGGTATATGAATAACATGTTTTTCAATGGCAAAAATCAATGAATATTGTAAATGCACAAACAGTAATTTCTCCGCATTGCAAGGAGCAATTCTGAAATTTTTTGCTTTTTCCTGCTCCTCTTAGCATGATAAAGAAGATTCAAAGAGAGTGAGATGCCAGCTCCTTTCATTCAGTCAGTAGCTTCAATCATTTCTGGACGTTTTTCAATGGCAAAAATCAATGAATATTGTAAATGCACAAACAGTAATTTCTCCGCATTGCAAGGTGCAATTCTGAAATTTTTTGCTTTTTCCTGCTCCTCTTAGCATGATAAAGAAGATTCAAAGAGAGTGAGATGCCAGCTCCTTTCATTCAGTCAGTAGCTTCAATCATTTCTGGACGTTTTTCAATGGCAAAAATCAATGAATATTGTAAATGCACAAACTGTAATTTCTCCGCATTGCAAGGTGCAATTCTGAAATTTTTTGCTTTTTCCTGCTCCTCTTAGCATGATAAAGAAGATTCAAAGAGAGTGAGATGCCAGCTCCTTTCATTCAGTCAGTAGCTTCAAACATTTCTGGTATATGAATAACATGTTTTTCAATGGCAAAAATCAATGAATATTGTAAATGCACAAACAGTAATTTCTCCGCATTGCAAGGTGCAATTCTGAAATTTTTTGCTTTTTCCTGCTCCTCTTAGCATGATAAAGAAGATTCAAAGAGAGTGAGATGCCAGCTCCTTTCATTCAGTCAGTAGCTTCAAACATTTCTGGTATATGAATAACATGATGTTTTTCAATGGCAAAAATCAATGAATATTGTAAATGCACAAACAGTAATTTCTCCGCATTGCAAGGTGCAATTCTGAAATTTTTTGCTTTTTCCTGCTCCTCTTAGCATGATAAAGAAGATTCAAAGAGAGTGAGATGCCAGCTCCTTTCATTGAGTCAGTAGCTTCAATCATTTCTGGACTTTTTTCAATGGCAAAAATCATTGAATATTGTAAATGCACAAACAGCAATTTCTCCGCATTGCAAGGTGCAATTCTGAAATTTTTTGCTTTTTCCTGCTCCTCTTAGCATGATAAAGAAGATTCAAAGAGAGTGAGATGCCAGCTCCTTTCATTCAGTCAGTAGCTTCAAACATTTCTGGTATATGAATAACATGATGTTTTTCAATGGCAAAAATCAATGAATATTGTAAATGCACAAACAGTAATTTCTCCGCATTGCAAGGTGCAATTCTGAAATTTTTTGCTTTTTCCTGCTCCTCTTAGCATGATAAAGAAGATTCAAAGAGAGTGAGATGCCAGCTCCTTTCATTCAGTCAGTAGCTTCAATCATTTCTGGTATATGAATAACATGATGTTTTTCAATGGCAAAAATCAATGAATATTGTAAATGCACAAACAGTAATTTCTCCACATTGCAAGGTGCAATTCTGAAATTTTTTGCTTTTTCCTGCTCCTCTTAGCATGATAAAGAAGATTCAAAGAGAGTGAGATGCCAGCTCCTTTCATTCAGTCAGTAGCTTCAAACATTTCTGGTATATGAATAACATGATGTTTTTCAATGGCAAAAATCAATGAATATTGTAAATGCACAAACAGTAATTTCTCCGCATTGCAAGGTGCAATTCTGAAATTTTTTGCTTTTTCCTGCTCCTCTTAGCATGATAAAGAAGATTCAAAGAGAGTGAGATGCCAGCTCCTTTCATTCAGTCAGTAGCTTCAATCATTTCCGGATGTTTTTCAATGGCAAAAGTCAATGAATATTGTAAATGCACAAACTGTAATTTCTTCGCATTGCAAGGTGCAATTCTGAAATTTTTTGCTTTTCCTGCTCCTCTTAGCATGATAAAGAAGATTCATAGAGAGTGAGATGCCAGCTCCTTTCATTCAGTCAGTAGCTTCAATCATTTCTGGACGTTTTTCAATGGCAAAAATCAATGAATATTGTAATTGCACAAACAGTAATTTCTCCGCATTGCAAGGTGCAATTCTGAAATTTTTTGCTTTTTCCTGCTCCTCTTAGCATGATAAAGAAGATTCAAAGAGAGTGAGATGCCAGCTCCTTTCATTCAGTCAGTAGCTTCAAACATTTCTGGTATATGAATAACATGATGTTTTTCAATGGCAAAAATCAATGAATATTGTAAATGCACAAACAGTAATTTCTCCGCATTGCAAGGTGCAATTCTGAAATGTTTTGCTTTTTCCTGCTCCTCTTAGCATGATAAAGAAGATTCAAAGAGAGTGAGATGCCAGCTCCTTTCATTCAGTCAGTAGCTTCAATCATTTCTGGACGTTTTTCAATGGCAAAAATCAATGAATATTGTAAATGCACAAACAGTAATTTCTCCGCATTGCAAGGTGCAATTCTGAAATTTTTTGCTTTTTCCTGCTCCTCTTAGCATGATAAAGAAGATTCAAAGAGAGTGAGATGCCAGCTCCTTTCATTCAGTCAGTAGCTTCAATCATTTCTGGACGTTTTTCAATGGCAAAAATCAATGAATATTGTAAATGCACAAACTGTAATTTCTCCGCATTGTAAGGTGCAATTCTGAAATTTTTTGCTTTTTCCTGCTTCTCTTAGCATGATAAAGAAGATTCAAAGAGAGTGAGATGCCAGCTCCTTTCATTCAGTCAGTAGCTTCAATCATTTCTGGACGTTTTTCAATGGCAAAAATCAATGAATATTGTAAATGCACAAACAGTAATTTCTCCGCATTGCAAGGTGCAATTCTGAAATTTTTTGCTTTTTCCTGCTCCTCTTAGCATGATAAAGAAGATTCAAAGAGAGTGAGATGCCAGCTCCTTTCATTCAGTCAGTAGCTTCAAACATTTCTGGTATATGAATAACATGATGTTTTTCAATGGCAAAAATCAATGAATATTGTAAATGCACAAACAGTAATTTCTCCGCATTGCAAGGTGCAAGTCTGAAATTTTTTGCTTTTTCCTGCTCCTCTTAGCATGATAAAGAAGATTCAAAGAGAGTGAGATGCCAGCTACTTTCATTCAGTCAGTAGCTTCAATCATTTCTGGACGTTTTTCAATGGTAAAAATCAATGAATATTGTAAATGCACAAACAGTAATTTCTCCGCATTGCAAGGTGCAATTCTGAAATTTTTTGCTTTTTCCCGCTCCTCTTAGCATGATAAAGAAGATTCAAAGAGAGTGAGATGCCAGCTCCTTTCATTCAGTCAGTAGCTTCAATCATTTCTGGACGTTTTTCAATGGCAAAAATCAATGAATATTGTAAATGCACAAACAGTAATTTCTCCGCATTGCAAGGTGCAATTCTGAAATTTTTTGCTTTTTCCTGCTCCTCTTAGCATGATAAAGAAGATTCAAAGAGAGTGAGATGCCAGCTCCTTTCATTCAGTCAGTAGCTTCAATCATTTCTGGATGTTTTTCAATGGCAAAAATCAATGAATATTGTAAATGCACAAACAGTAATTTCTCCGCATTGCAAGGTGCAATTCTGAAATTTTTTGCTTTTTCCTGCTCCTCTTAGCATGATAAACAAGATTCAAAGAGAGTGAGATGCCAGCTCCTTTCATTCAGTCAGTAGCTTCAATCATTTCTGGACGTTTTTCAATGGCAAAAATCAATGAATATTGTAAATGCACAAACAGTAATTTCTCCGCATTGCAAGGTGCAATTCTGAAATTTTTTGCTTTTTCCTGCTCCTCTTAGCATGATAAAGAAGATTCAAAGAGAGTGAGATGCCAGCTCCTTTCATTCAGTCAGTAGCTTCAAACATTTCTGGTATATGAATAACATGATGTTTTTCAATGGCAAAAATCAATGAATATTGTAAATGCACAAACAGTAATTTCTCCGCATTGCAAGGTGCAAGTCTGAAATTTTTTGCTTTTTCCTGCTCCTCTTAGCATGATAAAGAAGATTCAAAGAGAGTGAGATGCCAGCTACTTTCATTCAGTCAGTAGCTTCAATCATTTCTGGACGTTTTTCAATGGTAAAAATCAATGAATATTGTAAATGCACAAACAGTAATTTCTCCACATTGCAAGGTGCAATTCTGAAATTTTTTGCTTTTTCCTGCTCCTCTTAGCATGATAAAGAAGATTCAAAGAGAGTGAGATGCCAGCTCCTTTCATTCAGTCAGTAGCTTCAAACATTTCTGGTATATGAATAACATGATGTTTTTCAATGGCAAAAATCAATGAATATTGTAAATGCACAAACAGTAATTTCTCCGCATTGCAAGGTGCAATTCTGAAATTTTTTGCTTTTTCCTGCTCCTCTTAGCATGATAAAGAAGATTCAAAGAGAGTGAGATGCCAGCTCCTTTCATTCAGTCAGTAGCTTCAATCATTTCTGGATGTTTTTCAATGGCAAAAATCAATGAATATTGTAAATGCACAAACTGTAATTTCTCCGCATTGCAAGGTGCAATTCTGAAATTTTTTGCTTTTTCCTGCTCCTCTTAGCATAATAAAGAAGATTAAAAGAGAGTGAGATGCCAGCTCCTTTCATTCAGTCAGTAGCTTCAATCATTTCTGGACGTTTTTCAATGGCAAAAATCAATGAATATTGTAAATGCACAAACAGTAATTTCTCCGCATTGCAAGGTGCAATTCTGAAATTTTTTGCTTTTTCCTGCTCCTCTTAGCATGATAAAGAAGATTCAAAGAGAGTGAGATGCCAGCTCCTTTCATTCAGTCAGTACCTTCAATCATTTCTGGACGTTTTTCAATGGCAAAAATCAATGAATATTGTAAATGCACAAACAGTAATTTCTCCGCATTGCAAGGTGCAATTCTGAAATTTTTTGCTTTTTCCCGCTCCTCTTAGCTTGATAAAGATTCAAAGAGAGTGAGGTGCCAGCTCCTTTCATTCAGTCAGTAGCTTCAAACATTTCTGTTATATGAATAACATGTTTTTCAATGGCAAAAATCAATGAATATTGTAAATGCACAAACAGTAATTTCTCCGCATTGCAAGGTGCAATTCTGAAATTTTTTGCTTTTTCCTGCTCCTCTTAGCATGATAAAGAAGATTCAAAGAGAGTGAGATGCCAGCTCCTTTCATTCAGTCAGTAGCTTCAAACATTTCTGGTATATGAATAACATGATGTTTTTCAATGGCAAAAATCAATGAATATTGTAAATGCACAAACAGTAATTTCTCCGCATTGCAAGGTGCAATTCTGAAATTTTTTGCTTTTTCCTGCTCCTCTTAGCATGATAAAGAAGATTCAAAGAGAGTGAGATGCCAGCTCCTTTCATTCAGTCAGTAGCTTCAATCATTTCTGGATGTTTTTCAATGGCAAAAATCAATCAATATTGTAAATGCACAAACTGTAATTTCTCCGCATTGCAAGGTGCAATTCTGAAATTTTTTGCTTTTTCCTGCTCCTCTTAGCATGATAAAGAAGATTCAAAGAGAGTGAGATGCCAGCTCCTTTCATTCAGTCAGTAGCTTCAATCATTTCTGGACGTTTTTCAATGGCAAAAATCAATGAATATTGTAAATGCACAAACAGTAATTTCTCCGCATTGCAAGGTGCAATTCTGAAATTTTTTGCTTTTTCCTGCTCCTCTTAGCATGATAAAGAAGATTCAAAGAGAGTGAGATGCCAGCTCCTTTCATTCAGTCAGTACCTTCAATCATTTCTGGACGTTTTTCAATGGCAAAAATCAATGAAAATTGTAAATGCACAAACAGTAATTTCTCCGCATTGCAAGGTGCGATTCTGAAATTTTTTGCTTTTTCCTGCTCCTCTTAGCATGATAAAGAAGATTCAAAGAGAGTGAGATGCCAGCTCTTTTCATTCAGTCAGTAGCTTCAAACATTTCTGGTATATGAATAACATGATGTTTTTCAATGGCAAAAATCAATGAATATTGTAAATGCACAAACAGTAATTTCTCCGCATTGCAAGGTGCAAGTCTGAATTTTTTTGCTTTTTCCTGCTCCTCTTAGCATGATAAAGAAGATTCAAAGAGAGTGAGATGCCAGCTACTTTCATTCAGTCAGTAGCTTCAATCATTTCTGGACCTTTTTCAATGGTAAAAATCAATGAATATTGTAAATGCACAAACAGTAATTTCTCCACATTGCAAGGTGCAATTCTGAAATTTTTTGCTTTTTCCTGCTCCTCTTAGCATGATAAAGAAGATTCAAAGAGAGTGAGATGCCAGCTCCTTTCATTCAGTCAGTAGCTTCAAACATTTCTGGTATATGAATAACATGATGTTTTTCAATGGCAAAAATCAATGAATATTGTAAATGCACAAACAGTAATTTCTCCGCATTGCAAGGTGCAATTCTGAAATTTTTTGCTTTTTCCTGCTCCTCTTAGCATGATAAAGAAGATTCAAAGAGAGTGAGATGCCAGCTCCTTTCATTCAGTCAGTAGCTTCAAACATTTCTGGTATATGAATAACATGATGTTTTTCAATGGCAAAAATCAATGAATATTGTAAATGCACAAACAGTAATTTCTCCGCATTGCAAGGTGCAATTCTGAAATTTTTTGCTTTTTCCTGCTCCTCTTAGCATGATAAAGAAGATTCAAAGAGAGTGAGATGCCAGCTCCTTTCATTCAGTCAGTAGCTTCAATAATTTCTGGACGTTTTTCAATGGCAAAAATCAATGAATATTGTAAATGCACAAACAGTAATTTCTCCGCATTGCAAGGTGCAATTCTGAAATTTTTTGCTTTTTCCTGCTCCTCTTAGCATGATAAACATGATTCAAAGAGAGTGAGATGCCAGCTCCTTTCATTCAGTCAGTAGCTTCAATCATTTCTGGACGTTTTTCAATGGCAAAAATCAATGAATATTGTAAATGCACAAACAGTAATTTCTCCGCATTGCAAGGTGCAATTATGAAGTTTTTTGCTTTTTCCTGCTCCTCTTAGCATGATAAAGAAGATTCAAAGAGAGTGAGATGCCAGCTCCTTTCATTCAGTCAGTAGCTTCAAACATTTCTGGTATATGAATAACATGATGTTTTTCAATGGCAAAAATCAATGAATATTGTAAATGCACAAACAGTAATTTCTCCGCATTGCAAGGTGCAATTCTGAAATTTTTTGCTTTTTCCTGCTCCTCTTAGCATGATAAAGAAGATTCAAAGAGAGTGAGATGCCAGCTCCTTTCATTCAGTCAGTAGCTTCAATCATTTCTGGATGTTTTTCAATGGCAAAAATCAATGAATATTGTAAATGCACAAACAGTAATTTCTCCGCATTGCAAGGTGCAATTCTGAAATTTTTTGCTTTTTCCTGCTCCTCTTAGCATGATAAACAAGATTCAAAGAGAGTGAGATGCCAGCTCCTTTCATTCAGTCAGTAGCTTCAATCATTTCTGGACGTTTTTCAATGGCAAAAATCAATGAATATTGTAAATGCACAAACAGTAATTTCTCCGCATTCCAAGGTGCAATTCTGAAATTTTTTGCTTTTTCCTGCTCCTCTTAGCATGATAAAGAAGATTCAAAGAGAGTGAGATGCCAGCTCCTTTCATTCAGTCAGTAGCTTCAAACATTTCTGGTATATGAATAACATGATGTTTTTCAATGGCAAAAATCAATGAATATTGTAAATGCACAAACAGTAATTTCTCCGCATTGCAAGGTGCAAGTCTGAAATTTTTTGCTTTTTCCTGCTCCTCTTAGCATGATAAAGAAGATTCAAAGAGAGTGAGATGCCAGCTACTTTCATTCAGTCAGTAGCTTCAATCATTTCTGGACGTTTTTCAATGGTAAAAATCAATGAATATTGTAAATGCACAAACAGTAATTTCTCCACATTGCAAGGTGCAATTCTGAAATTTTTTGCTTTTTCCTGCTCCTCTTAGCATGATAAAGAAGATTCAAAGAGAGTGAGATGCCAGCTCCTTTCATTCAGTCAGTAGCTTCAAACATTTCTGGTATATGAATAACATGATGTTTTTCAATGGCAAAAATCAATGAATATTGTAAATGCACAAACAGTAATTTCTCCGCATTGCAAGGTGCAATTCTGAAATTTTTTGCTTTTTCCTGCTCCTCTTAGCATGATAAAGAAGATTCAAAGAGAGTGAGATGCCAGCTCCTTTCATTCAGTCAGTAGCTTCAATCATTTCTGGATGTTTTTCAATGGCAAAAATCAATGAATATTGTAAATGCACAAACAGTAATTTCTCCGCATTGCAAGGTGCAATTCTGAAATTTTTTGCTTTTTCCTGCTCCTCTTAGCATGATAAACAAGATTCAAAGAGAGTGAGATGCCAGCTCCTTTCATTCAGTCAGTAGCTTCAATCATTTCTGGACGTTTTTAAATGGCAAAAATCAATGAATATTGTAAATGCACAAACAGTAATTTCTCCGCATTGCAAGGTGCAATTCTGAAATTTTTTGCTTTTTCCTGCTCCTCTTAGCATGATAAAGAAGATTCAAAGAGAGTGAGATGCCAGCTCCTTTCATTCAGTCAGTAGCTTCAAACATTTCTGGTATATGAATAACATGATGTTTTTCAATGGCAAAAATCAATGAATATTGTAAATGCACAAACAGTAATTTCTCCGCATTGCAAGGTGCAAGTCTGAAATTTTTTGCTTTTTCCTGCTCCTCTTAGCATGATAAAGAAGATTCAAAGAGAGTGAGATGCCAGCTACTTTCATTCAGTCAGTAGCTTCAATCATTTCTGGACGTTTTTCAATGGTAAAAATCAATGAATATTGTAAATGCACAAACAGTAATTTCTCCACATTGCAAGGTGCAATTCTGAAATTTTTTGCTTTTTCCTGCTCCTCTTAGCATGATAAAGAAGATTCAAAGAGAGTGAGATGCCAGCTCCTTTCATTCAGTCAGTAGCTTCAAACATTTCTGGTATATGAATAACATGATGTTTTTCAATGGCAAAAATCAATGAATATTGTAAATGCACAAACAGTAATTTCTCCGCATTGCAAGGTGCAATTCTGAAATTTTTTGCTTTTTCCTGCTCCTCTTAGCATGATAAAGAAGATTCAAAGAGAGTGAGATGCCAGCTCCTTTCATTCAGTCAGTAGCTTCAATCATTTCTGGATGTTTTTCAATGGCAAAAATCAATGAATATTGTAAATGCACAAACTGTAATTTCTCCGCATTGCAAGGTGCAATTCTGAAATTTTTTGCTTTTTCCTGCTCCTCTTAGCATAATAAAGAAGATTAAAAGAGAGTGAGATGCCAGCTCCTTTCATTCAGTCAGTAGCTTCAATCATTTCTGGACGTTTTTCAATGGCAAAAATCAATGAATATTGTAAATGCACAAACAGTAATTTCTCCGCATTGCAAGGTGCAATTCTGAAATTTTTTGCTTTTTCCTGCTCCTCTTAGCATGATAAAGAAGATTCAAAGAGAGTGAGATGCCAGCTCCTTTCATTCAGTCAGTACCTTCAATCATTTCTGGACGTTTTTCAATGGCAAAAATCAATGAATATTGTAAATGCACAAACAGTAATTTCTCCGCATTGCAAGGTGCAATTCTGAAATTTTTTGCTTTTTCCCGCTCCTCTTAGCTTGATAAAGATTCAAAGAGAGTGAGGTGCCAGCTCCTTTCATTCAGTCAGTAGCTTCAAACATTTCTGGTATATGAATAACATGTTTTTCAATGGCAAAAATCAATGAATATTGTAAATGCACAAAGAGTAATTTCTCCGCATTGCAAGGTGCAATTCTGAAATTTTTTGCTTTTTCCTGCTCCTCTTAGCATGATAAAGAAGATTCAAAGAGAGTGAGATGCCAGCTCCTTTCATTCAGTCAGTAGCTTCAAACATTTCTGGTATATGAATAACATGATGTTTTTCAATGGCAAAAATCAATGAATATTGTAAATGCACAAACAGTAATTTCTCCGCATTGCAAGGTGCAATTCTGAAATTTTTTGCTTTTTCCTGCTCCGCTTAGCATGATAAAGAAGATTCAAAGAGAGTGAGATGCCAGCTCCTTTCATTCAGTCAGTAGCTTCAATCATTTCTGGATGTTTTTCAATGGCAAAAATCAATCAATATTGTAAATGCACAAACTATTATTTCTCCGCATTGCAAGGTGCAATTCTGAAATTTTTTGCTTTTTCCTGCTCCTCTTAGCATGATAAAGAAGATTCAAAGAGAGTGAGATGCCAGCTCCTTTCATTCAGTCAGTAGCTTCAATCATTTCTGGACGTTTTTCAATGGCAAAAATCAATGAATATTGTAAATGCACAAACAGTAATTTCTCCGCATTGCAAGGTGCAATTCTGAAATTTTTTGCTTTTTCCTGCTCCTCTTAGCATGATAAAGAAGATTCAAAGAGAGTGAGATGCCAGCTCCTTTCATTCAGTCAGTACCTTCAATCATTTCTGGACGTTTTTCAATGGCAAAAATCAATGAAAATTGTAAATGCACAAACAGTAATTTCTCCGCATTGCAAGGTGCGATTCTGAAATTTTTTGCTTTTTCCTGCTCCTCTTAGCATGATAAAGAAGATTCAAAGAGAGTGAGATGCCAGCACCTTTCATTCAGTCAGTAGCTTCAAACATTTCTGGTATATGAATAACATGATGTTTTTCAATGGCAAAAATCAATGAATATTGTAAATGCACAAACAGTAATTTCTCCGCATTGCAAGGTGCAAGTCTGAAATTTTTTGCTTTTTCCTGCTCCTCTTAGCATGATAAAGAAGATTCAAAGAGAGTGAGATGCCAGCTACTTTCATTCAGTCAGTAGCTTCAATCATTTCTGGACCTTTTTCAATGGTAAAAATCAATGAATATTGTAAATGCACAAACAGTAATTTCTCCACATTGCAAGGTGCAATTCTGAATTTTTTTGCTTTTTCCTGCTCCTCTTAGCATGATAAAGAAGATTCAAAGAGAGTGAGATGCCAGCTCCTTTCATTCAGTCAGTAGCTTCAAACATTTCTGGTATATGAATAACATGATGTTTTTCAATGGCAAAAATCAATGAATATTGTAAATGCACAAACAGTAATTTCTCCGCATTGCAAGGTGCAATTCTGAAATTTTTTGCTTTTTCCTGCTCCTCTTAGCATGATAAAGAAGATTCAAAGAGAGTGAGATGCCAGCTCCTTTCATTCAGTCAGTAGCTTCAAACATTTCTGGTATATGAATAACATGATGTTTTTCAATGGCAAAAATCAATGAATATTGTAAATGCACAAACAGTAATTTCTCCGCATTGCAAGGTGCAATTCTGAAATTTTTTGCTTTTTCCTGCTCCTCTTAGCATGATAAAGAAGATTCAAAGAGAGTGAGATGCCAGCTCCTTTCATTCAGTCAGTAGCTTCAATCATTTCTGGATGTTTTTCAATGGCAAAAATCAATGAATATTGTAAATGCACAAACAGTAATTTCTCCGCATTGCAAGGTGCAATTCTGAAATTTTTTGCTTTTTCCTGCTCCTCTTAGCATGATAAAGAAGATTCAAAGAGAGTGAGATGTCAGCTCCTTTCATTCAGTCAGTAGCTTCAAACATTTCTGGTATATGAATAACATGATGTTTTTCAATGGCAAAAATCAATGAATTTTGTAAATGCACAAACAGTAATTTCTCCGCATTGCAAGGTGCAATTCTGAAATTTTTTGCTTTTTCCTGCTCCTCTTAGCATGATAAAGAAGATTCAAAGAGAGTGAGATGCCAGCTCCTTTCATTCAGTCAGTAGCTTCAATCATTTCTGGATGTTTTTCAATGGCAAAAATCAATGAATATTGTAAATGCACAAACAGTAATTTCTCCGCATTGCAAGGTGCAATTATGAAATTTTTTGCTTTTTCCTGCTCCTCTTAGCATGATAAACAAGATTCAAAGAGAGTGAGATGCCAGCTCCTTTCATTCAGTCAGTAGCTTCAATCATTTCTGGACGTTTTTCAATGGCAAAAATCAATGAATATTGTAAATGCACAAACAGTAATTTCTCCGCATTGCAAGGTGCAATTCTGAAATTTTTTGCTTTTTCCTGCTCCTCTTAGCATGATAAAGAAGATTCAAAGAGAGTGAGATGCCAGCTCCTTTCATTCAGTCAGTAGCTTCAAACATTTCTGGTATATGAATAACATGATGTTTTTCAATGGCAAAAATCAATGAATATTGTAAATGCACAAACAGTAATTTCTCCGCATTGCAAGGTGCAAGTCTGAAATTTTTTGCTTTTTCCTGCTCCTCTTAGCATGATAAAGAAGATTCAAAGAGAGTGAGATGCCAGCTACTTTCATTCAGTCAGTAGCTTCAATCATTTCTGGACGTTTTTCAATGGTAAAAATCAATGAATATTGTAAATGCACAAACAGTAATTTCTCCACATTGCAAGGTGCAATTCTGAAATTTTTTGCTTTTTCCTGCTCCTCTTAGCATGATAAAGAAGATTCAAAGAGAGTGAGATGCCAGCTCCTTTCATTCAGTCAGTAGCTTCAAACATTTCTGGTATATGAATAACATGATGTTTTTCAATGGCAAAAATCAATGAATATTGTAAATGCACAAACAGTAATTTCTCCGCATTGCAAGGTGCAATTCTGAAATTTTTTGCTTTTTCCTGCTCCTCTTAGCATGATAAAGAAGATTCAAAGAGAGTGAGATGCCAGCTCCTTTCATTCAGTCAGTAGCTTCAATCATTTCTGGATGTTTTTCAATGGCAAAAATCAATGAATATTGTAAATGCACAAACAGTAATTTCTCCGCATTGCAAGGTGCAATTCTGAAATTTTTTGCTTTTTCCTGCTCCTCTTAGCATGATAAACAAGATTCAAAGAGAGTGAGATGCCAGCTCCTTTCATTCAGTCAGTAGCTTCAATCATTTCTGGGCGTTTTTCAATGGCAAAAATCAATGAATATTGTAAATGCACAAACAGTAATTTCTCCGCATTGCAAGGTGCAATTCTGAAATTTTTTGCTTTTTCCTGCTCCTCTTAGCATGAAAAAGAAGATTCAAAGAGAGTGAGATGCCAGCTCCTTTCATTCAGTCAGTAGCTTCAAACATTTCTGGTATATGAATAACATGATGTTTTTCAATGGCAAAAATCAATCAATATTGTAAATGCACAAACAGTAATTTCTCCGCATTGCAAGGTGCAAGTCTGAAATTTTTTGCTTTTTCCTGCTCCTCTTAGCATGATAAAGAAGATTCAAAGAGAGTGAGATGCCAGCTACTTTCATTCAGTCAGTAGCTTCAATCATTTCTGGACGTTTTTCAATGGTAAAAATCAATGAATATTGTAAATGCACAAACAGTAATTTCTCCACATTGCAAGGTGCAATTCTGAAATTTTTTGCTTTTTCCTGCTCCTCTTAGCATGATAAAGAAGATTCAAAGAGAGTGAGATGCCAGCTCCTTTCATTCAGTCAGTAGCTTCAAACATTTCTGGTATATGAATAACATGATGTTTTTCAATGGCAAAAATCAATGAATATTGTAAATGCACAAACAGTAATTTCTCCGCATTGCAAGGTGCAATTCTGAAATTTTTTGCTTTTTCCTGCTCCTCTTAGCATGATAAAGAAGATTCAAAGAGAGTGAGATGCCAGCTCCTTTCATTCAGTCAGTAGCTTCAATCATTTCTGGATGTTTTTCAATGGCAAAAATCAATGAATATTGTAAATGCACAAACTGTAATTTCTCCGCATTGCAAGGTGCAATTCTGAAATTTTTTGCTTTTTCCTGCTCCTCTTAGCATAATAAAGAAGATTCAAAGAGAGTGAGATGCCAGCTCCTTTCATTCAGTCAGTAGCTTCAATCATTTCTGGACGTTTTTCAATGGCAAAAATCAATGAATATTGTAAATGCACAAACAGTAATTTCTCCGCATTGCAAGGTGCAATTCTGAAATTTTTTGCTTTTTCCTGCTCCTCTTAGCATGATAAAGAAGATTCAAAGAGAGTGAGATGCCAGCTCCTTTCATTCAGTCAGTACCTTCAATCATTTCTGGACGTTTTTCAATGGCAAAAATCAATGAATATTGTAAATGCACAAACAGTAATTTCTCCGCATTGCAAGGTGCAATTCTGAAATTTTTTGCTTTTTCCCGCTCCTCTTAGCATGATAAAGATTCAAAGAGAGTGAGGTGCCAGCTCCTTTCATTCAGTCAGTAGCTTCAAACATTTCTGGTATATGAATAACATGTTTTTCAATGGCAAAAATCAATGAATATTGTAAATGCACAAACAGTAATTTCTCCGCATTGCAAGGTGCAATTCTGAAATTTTTTGCTTTTTCCTGCTCCTCTTAGCATGATAAAGAAGATTCAAAGAGAGTGAGATGCCAGCTCCTTTCATTCAGTCAGTAGCTTCAAACATTTCTGGTATATGAATAACATGATGTTTTTCAATGGCAAAAATCAATGAATATTGTAAATGCACAAACAGTAATTTCTCCGCATTGCAAGGTGCAATTCTGAAATTTTTTGCTTTTTCCTTCTCCTCTTAGCATGATAAAGAAGATTCAAAGAGAGTGAGATGCCAGCTCCTTTCATTCAGTCAGTAGCTTCAATCATTTCTGGATGTTTTTCAATGGCAAAAATCAATGAATATTGTAAATGCACAAACTGTAATTTCTCCGCATTGCAAGGTGCAATTCTGAAATTTTTTTCTTTTTCCTGCTCCTCTTAGCATGATAAAGAAGATTCAAAGAGAGTGAGATGCCAGCTCCTTTCATTCAGTCAGTAGCTTCAATCATTTCTGGACGTTTTTCAATAGCAAAAATCAATGAATATTGTAAATGCACAAACAGTAATTTCTCCGCATTGCAAGGTGCAATTCTGAAATTTTTTGCTTTTTCCTGCTCCTCTTAGCATGATAAAGAAGATTCAAAGAGAGTGAGATGCCAGCTCCTTTCATTCAGTCAGTAGCTTCAAACATTTCTGGTATATGAATAACATGATGTTTTTCAATGGCAAAAATCAATGAATATTGTAAATGCACAAACAGTAATTTCTCCGCATTGCAAGGTGCAATTCTGAAATTTTTTGCTTTTTCCTGCTCCTCTTAGCATGATAAAGAAGATTCAAAGAGAGTGAGATGCCAGCTCCTTTCATTCAGTCAGTAGCTTCAAACATTTCTGGTATATGAATAACATGATGTTTTTCAATGGCAAAAATCAATGAATATTGTAAATGCACAAACAGTAATTTCTCCGCATTGCAAGGTGCAATTCTGAAATTTTTTGCTTTTTCCTGCTCCTCTTAGCATGATAAAGAAGATTCAAAGAGAGTGAGATGCCAGCTCCTTTCATTCAGTCAGTAGCTTCAATCATTTCTGGATGTTTTTCAATGGCAAAAATCAATGAATATTGTAAATGCACAAACAGTAATTTCTCCGCATTGCAAGGTGCAATTCTGAAATTTTTTGCTTTTTCCTGCTCCTCTTAGCATGATAAAGAAGATTCAAAGAGAGTGAGATGTCAGCTCCTTTCATTCAGTCAGTAGCTTCAAACATGTCTGGTATATGAATAACATGATGTTTTTCAATGGCAAAAATCAATGAATTTTGTAAATGCACAAACAGTAATTTCTCCGCATTGCAAGGTGCAATTCTGAAATTTTTTGCTTTTTCCTGCTCCTCTTAGCATGATAAAGAAGATTCAAAGAGAGTGAGATGCCAGTTCCTTTCATTCAGTCAGTAGCTTCAATCATTTCTGGACGTTTTTCAATGGCAAAAATCAATGAATATTGTAAATGCACAAACAGTAATTTCTCCGCATTGCAAGGTGCAATTCTGAAATTTTTTGCTTTTTCCTGCTCCTCTTAGCATGATAAAGAAGATTCAAAGAGAGTGAGATGCCAGCTCCTTTCATTCAGTCGGTATCTTCAATCATTTCTGGTATATGAATAACATGATGTTTTTCAATGGCAAAAATCAATGAATATTGTAAATGCACAAACAGTAATTTCTCCGCATTGCAAGGTGCAATTCTGAAATTTTTTGCTTTTTCCTGCTCCTCTTAGCATGATAAAGAAGATTCAAAGAGAGTGAGATGAGAGCTCCTTTCATTCAGTCAGTAGCTTCAATCATTTCTGGACGTTTTTCAATGGCAAAAATCAATGAATATTGTAAATGCACAAACAGTAATTTCTCCGCATTGCAAGGTGCAATTCTGAAATTTTTTGCTTTTTCCTGCTCCTCTTAGCATGATAAAGAAGATTCAAAGAGAGTGAGATGCCAGCTCCTTTCATTCAGTCAGTAGCTTCAAACATTTCTGGTATATGAATAACATGATGTTTTTCAATGGCAAAAATCAATGAATATTGTAAATGCACAAACAGTAATTTCTCCGCATTGCAAGGTGCAATTCTGAAATTTTTTGCTTTTTCCTGCTCCTCTTAGCATGATAAAGAAGATTCAAAGAGAGTGAGATGCCAGCTCCTTTCATTCAGTCAGTAGCTTCAATCATTTCTGGATGTTTTTCAATGGCAAAAATCAATGAATATTGTAAATGCACAAACAGTAATTTCTCCGCATTGCAAGGTGCAATTCTGAAATTTTTTGCTTTTTCCTGCTCCTCTTAGCATGATAAACAAGATTCAAAGAGAGTGAGATGCCAGCTCCTTTCATTCAGTCAGTAGCTTCAATCATTTCTGGGCGTTTTTCAATGGCAAAAATCAATGAATATTGTAAATGCACAAACAGTAATTTCTCCGCATTGCAAGGTGCAATTCTGAAATTTTTTGCTTTTTCCTGCTCCTCTTAGCATGATAAAGAAGATTCAAAGAGAGTGAGATGCCAGCTCCTTTCATTCAGTCAGTAGCTTCAAACATTTCTGGTATATGAATAACATGATGTTTTTCAATGGCAAAAATCAATCAATATTGTAAATGCACAAACAGTAATTTCTCCGCATTGCAAGGTGCAAGTCTGAAATTTTTTGCTTTTTCCTGCTCCTCTTAGCATGATAAAGAAGATTCAAAGAGAGTGAGATGCCAGCTACTTTCATTCAGTCAGTAGCTTCAATCATTTCTGGACGTTTTTCAATGGTAAAAATCAATGAATATTGTAAATGCACAAACAGTAATTTCTCCACATTGCAAGGTGCAATTCTGAAATTTTTTGCTTTTTCCTGCTCCTCTTAGCATGATAAAGAAGATTCAAAGAGAGTGAGATGCCAGCTCCTTTCATTCAGTCAGTAGCTTCAAACATTTCTGGTATATGAATAACATGATGTTTTTCAATGGCAAAAATCAATGAATATTGTAAATGCACAAACAGTAATTTCTCCGCATTGCAAGGTGCAATTCTGAAATTTTTTGCTTTTTCCTGCTCCTCTTAGCATGATAAAGAAGATTCAAAGAGAGTGAGATGCCAGCTCCTTTCATTCAGTCAGTAGCTTCAATCATTTCTGGATGTTTTTCAATGGCAAAAATCAATGAATATTGTAAATGCACAAACTGTAATTTCTCCGCATTGCAAGGTGCAATTCTGAAATTTTTTGCTTTTTCCTGCTCCTCTTAGCATAATAAAGAAGATTCAAAGAGAGTGAGATGCCAGCTCCTTTCATTCAGTCAGTAGCTTCAATCATTTCTGGACGTTTTTCAATGGCAAAAATCAATGAATATTGTAAATGCACAAACAGTAATTTCTCCGCATTGCAAGGTGCAATTCTGAAATTTTTTGCTTTTTCCTGCTCCTCTTAGCATGATAAAGAAGATTCAAAGAGAGTGAGATGCCAGCTCCTTTCATTCAGTCAGTACCTTCAATCATTTCTGGACGTTTTTCAATGGCAAAAATCAATGAATATTGTAAATGCACAAACAGTAATTTCTCCGCATTGCAAGGTGCAATTCTGAAATTTTTTGCTTTTTCCCGCTCCTCTTAGCATGATAAAGATTCAAAGAGAGTGAGGTGCCAGCTCCTTTCATTCAGTCAGTAGCTTCAAACATTTCTGGTATATGAATAACATGTTTTTCAATGGCAAAAATCAATGAATATTGTAAATGCACAAACAGTAATTTCTCCGCATTGCAAGGTGCAATTCTGAAATTTTTTGCTTTTTCCTGCTCCTCTTAGCATGATAAAGAAGATTCAAAGAGAGTGAGATGCCAGCTCCTTTCATTCAGTCAGTAGCTTCAAACATTTCTGGTATATGAATAACATGATGTTTTTCAATGGCAAAAATCAATGAATATTGTAAATGCACAAACAGTAATTTCTCCGCATTGCAAGGTGCAATTCTGAAATTTTTTGCTTTTTCCTGCTCCTCTTAGCATGATAAAGAAGATTCAAAGAGAGTGAGATGCCAGCTCCTTTCATTCAGTCAGTAGCTTCAATCATTTCTGGATGTTTTTCAATGGCAAAAATCAATGAATATTGTAAATGCACAAACTGTAATTTCTCCGCATTGCAAGGTGCAATTCTGAAATTTTTTGCTTTTTCCTGCTCCTCTTAGCATGATAAAGAAGATTCAAAGAGAGTGAGATGCCAGCTCATTTCATTCAGTCAGTAGCTTCAATCATTTCTGGACGTTTTTCAATGGCAAAAATCAATGAATATTGTAAATGCACAAACAGTAATTTCTCCGCATTGCAAGGTGCAATTCTGAAATTTTTTGCTTTTTCCTGCTCCTCTTAGCATGATAAAGAAGATTCAAAGAGAGTGAGATGCCAGCTCCTTTCATTCAGTCAGTACCTTCAATCATTTCTGGACGTTTTTCAATGGCAAAAATCAATGAAAATTGTAAATGCACAAACAGTAATTTCTCCGCATTGCAAGGTGCGATTCTGAAATTTTTTGCTTTTTCCTGCTCCTCTTAGCATGATAAAGAAGATTCAAAGAGAGTGAGATGCCAGCTCCTTTCATTCAGTCAGTAGCTTCAAACATTTCTGGTATATGAATAACATGATGTTTTTCAATGGCAAAAATCAATGAATATTGTAAATGCACAAACAGTAATTTCTCCGCACTGCAAGGTGCAAGTCTGAAATTTTTTGCTTTTTCCTGCTCCTCTTAGCATGATAAAGAAGATTAAAAGAGAGTGAGATGCCAGCTACTTTCATTCAGTCAGTAGCTTCAATCATTTCTGGACCTTTTTCAATGGTAAAAATCAATGAATATTGTAAATGCACAAACAGTAATTTCTCCACATTGCAAGGTGCAATTCTGAAATTTTTTGCTTTTTCCTGCTCCTCTTAGCATGATAAAGAAGATTCAAAGAGAGTGAGATGCCAGCTCCTTTCATTCAGTCAGTAGCTTCAAACATTTCTGGTATATGAATAACATGATGTTTTTCAATGGCAAAAATCAATGAATATTGTAAATGCACAAACAGTAATTTCTCCGCATTGCAAGGTGCAATTCTGAAATTTTTTGCTTTTTCCTGCTCCTCTTAGCATGATAAAGAAGATTCAAAGAGAGTGAGATGCCAGCTCCTTTCATTCAGTCAGTAGCTTCAAACATTTCTGGTATATGAATAACATGATGTTTTTCAATGGCAAAAATCAATGAATATTGTAAATGCACAAACAGTAATTTCTCCGCATTGCAAGGTGCAATTCTGAAATTTTTTGCTTTTTCCTGCTCCTCTTAGCATGATAAAGAAGATTCAAAGAGAGTGAGATGCCAGCTCCTTTCATTCAGTCAGTAGCTTCAATCATTTCTGGATGTTTTTCAATGGCAAAAATCAATGAATATTGTAAATGCACAAACAGTAATTTCTCCGCATTGCAAGGTGCAATTCTGAAATTTTTTGCTTTTTCCTGCTCCTCTTAGCATGATAAAGAAGATTCAAAGAGAGTGAGATGTCAGCTCCTTTCATTCAGTCAGTAGCTTCAAACATTTCTGGTATATGAATAACATGATGTTTTTCAATGGCAAAAATCAATGAATTTTGTAAATGCACAAACAGTAATTTCTCCGCATTGCAAAGTGCAATTCTGAAATTTTTTGCTTTTTCCTGCTCCTCTTAGCATGATAAAGAAGATTCAAAGAGAGTGAGATGCCAGTTCCTTTCATTCAGTCAGTAGCTTCAATCATTTCTGGACGTTTTTCAATGGCAAAAATCAATGAATATTGTAAATGCACAAACAGTAATTTCTCCGCATTGCAAGGTGCAATTCTGAAATTTTTTGCTTTTTCCTGCTCCTCTTAGCATGATAAAGAAGATTCAAAGAGAGTGAGATGCCAGCTCCTTTCATTCAGTCGGTATCTTCAATCATTTCTGGTATATGAATAACATGATGTTTTTCAATGGCAAAAATCAATGAATATTGTAAATGCACAAACAGTAATTTCTCCGCATTGCAAGGTGCAATTCTGAAATTTTTTGCTTTTTCCTGCTCCTCTTAGCATGATAAAGAAGATTCAAAGAGAGTGAGATGAGAGCTCCTTTCATTCAGTCAGTAGCTTCAATCATTTCTGGACGTTTTTCAATGGCAAAAATCAATGAATATTGTAAATGCACAAACAGTAATTTCTCCGCATTGCAAGGTGCAATTCTGAAATTTTTTGCTTTTTCCTGCTCCTCTTAGCATGATAAACAAGACTCAAAGAGAGTGAGATGCCAGCTCCTTTCATTCAGTCAGTAGCTTCAATCATTTCTGGACGTTTTTCAATGGCAAAAATCAATGAATATTGTAAATGCACAAACAGTAATTTCTCCGCATTGCAAGGTGCAATTCTGAAATTTTTTGCTTTTTCCTGCTCCTCTTAGCATGATAAAGAAGATTCAAAGAGAGTGAGATGCCAGCTCCTTTCATTCAGTCAGTAGCTTCAAACATTTCTGGTATATGAATAACATGATGTTTTTCAATGGCAAAAATCAATGAATATTGTAAATGCACAAACAGTAATTTCTCCGCATTGCAAGGTGCAAGTCTGAAATTTTTTGCTTTTTCCTGCTCCTCTTAGCATGATAAAGAAGATACAAAGAGAGTGAGATGCCAGCTACTTTCATTCAGTCAGTAGCTTCAATCATTTCTGGATGTTTTTCAATGGTAAAAATCAATGAATATTGTAAATGCACAAACAGTAATTTCTCCACATTGCAAGGTGCAATTCTGAAATTTTTTGCTTTTTCCTGCTCCTCTTAGCATGATAAAGAAGATTCAAAGAGAGTGAGATGCCAGCTCCTTTCATTCAGTCAGTAGCTTCAAACATTTCTGGTATATGAATAACATGATGTTTTTCAATGGCAAAAATCAATGAATATTGTAAATGCACAAACAGTAATTTCTCTGCATTGCAAGGTGCAATTCTGAAATTTTTTGCTTTTTCCTGCTCCTCTTAGCATGATAAAGAAGATTCAAAGAGAGTGAGATGCCAGCTACTTTCATTCAGTCAGTAGCTTCAATCATTTCTGGATGTTTTTCAATGGTAAAAATCAATGAATATTGTAAATGCACAACCAGTAATTTCTCCGCATTGCAAGGTGCAATTCTGAAATTTTTTGCTTTTTCCTGCTCCTCTTAGCATGATAAAGAAGATTCAAAGAGAGTGAGATGCCAGCTCCTTTCATTCAGTCAGTAGCTTCAATCATTTCTGGATGTTTTTCAATGGCAAAAATCAATGAATATTGTAAATGCACAAACTGTAATTTCTCCGCATTGCAAGGTGCAATTCTGAAATTTTTTGCTTTTTCCTGCTCCTCTTAGCATGATAAAGAAGATTCAAAGAGAGTGAGATGCCAGCTCCTTTCATTCAGTCAGTAGCTTCAATCATTTCTGGACGTTTTTCAATGGCAAAAATCAATGAATATTGTAAATGCACAAACAGTAATTTCTCCGCATTGCAAGGTGCAATTCTGAAATTTTTTGCTTTTTCCTGCTCCTCTTAGCATGATAAAGAAGATTCAAAGAGAGTGAGATGCCAGCTCCTTTCATTCAGTCAGTACCTTCAATCATTTCTGGACGTTTTTCAATGGCAAAAATCAATGAAAATTGTAAATGCACAAACAGTAATTTCTCCGCATTGCAAGGTGCGATTCTGAAATTTTTTGCTTTTTCCTGCTCCTCTTAGCATGATAAAGAAGATTCAAAGAGAGTGAGATGCCAGCTCCTTTCATTCAGTCAGTAGCTTCAAACATTTCTGGTATATGAATAACATGATGTTTTTCAATGGCAAAAATCAATGAATATTGTAAATGCACAAACAGTAATTTCTCCGCACTGCAAGGTGCAAGTCTGAAATTTTTTGCTTTTTCCTGCTCCTCTTAGCATGATAAAGAAGATTAAAAGAGAGAGAGATGCCAGCTACTTTCATTCAGTCAGTAGCTTCAATCATTTCTGGACCTTTTTCAATGGTAAAAATCAATGAATATTGTAAATGCACAAACAGTAATTTCTCCACATTGCAAGGTGCAATTCTGAAATTTTTTGCTTTTTCCTGCTCCTCTTAGCATGATAAAGAAGATTCAAAGAGAGTGAGATGCCAGCTCCTTTCATTCAGTCAGTAGCTTCAAACATTTCTGGTATATGAATAACATGATGTTTTTCAATGGCAAAAATCAATGAATATTGTAAATGCACAAACAGTAATTTCTCCGCATTGCAAGGTGCAATTCTGAAATTTTTTGCTTTTTCCTGCTCCTCTTAGCATGATAAAGAAGATTCAAAGAGAGTGAGATGCCAGCTCCTTTCATTCAGTCAGTAGCTTCAAACATTTCTGGTATATGAATAACATGATGTTTTTCAATGGCAAAAATCAATGAATATTGTAAATGCACAAACAGTAATTTCTCCGCATTGCAAGGTGCAATTCTGAAATTTTTTGCTTTTTCCTGCTCCTCTTAGCATGATAAAGAAGATTCAAAGAGAGTGAGATGCCAGCTCCTTTCATTCAGTCAGTAGCTTCAATCATTTCTGGATGTTTTTCAATGGCAAAAATCAATGAATATTGTAAATGCACAAACAGTAATTTCTCCGCATTGCAAGGTGCAATTCTGAAATTTTTTGCTTTTTCCTGCTCCTCTTAGCATGATAAAGAAGATTCAAAGAGAGTGAGATGTCAGCTCCTTTCATTCAGTCAGTAGCTTCAAACATTTCTGGTATATGAATAACATGATGTTTTTCAATGGCAAAAATCAATGAATTTTGTAAATGCACAAACAGTAATTTCTCCGCATTGCAAGGTGCAATTCTGAAATTTTTTGCTTTTTCCTGCTCCTCTTAGCATGATAAAGAAGATTCAAAGAGAGTGAGATGCCAGTTCCTTTCATTCAGTCAGTAGCTTCAATCATTTCTGGACGTTTTTCAATGGCAAAAATCAATGAATATTGTAAATGCACAAACAGTAATTTCTCCGCATTGCAAGGTGCAATTCTGAAATTTTTTGCTTTTTCCTGCTCCTCTTAGCATGATAAAGAAGATTCAAAGAGAGTGAGATGCCAGCTCCTTTCATTCAGTCGGTATCTTCAATCATTTCTGGTATATGAATAACATGATGTTTTTCAATGGCAAAAATCAATGAATATTGTAAATGCACAAACAGTAATTTCTCCGCATTGCAAGGTGCAATTCTGAAATTTTTTGCTTTTTCCTGCTCCTCTTAGCATGATAAAGAAGATTCAAAGAGAGTGAGATGAGAGCTCCTTTCATTCAGTCAGTAGCTTCAATCATTTCTGGACGTTTTTCAATGGCAAAAATCAATGAATATTGTAAATGCACAAACAGTAATTTCTCCGCATTGCAAGGTGCAATTCTGAAATTTTTTGCTTTTTCCTGCTCCTCTTAGCATGATAAACAAGATTCAAAGAGAGTGAGATGCCAGCTCCTTTCATTCAGTCAGTAGCTTCAATCATTTCTGGACGTTTTTCAATGGCAAAAATCAATGAATATTGTAAATGCACAAACAGTAATTTCTCCGCATTGCAAGGTGCAATTCTGAAATTTTTTGCTTTTTCCTGCTCCTCTTAGCATGATAAAGAAGATTCAAAGAGAGTGAGATGCCAGCTCCTTTCATTCAGTCAGTAGCTTCAAACATTTCTGGTATATGAATAACATGATGTTTTTCAATGGCAAAAATCAATGAATATTGTAAATGCACAAACAGTAATTTCTCCGCATTGCAAGGTGCAAGTCTGAAATTTTTTGCTTTTTCCTGCTCCTCTTAGCATGATAAAGAAGATACAAAGAGAGTGAGATGCCAGCTACTTTCATTCAGTCAGTAGCTTCAATCATTTCTGGATGTTTTTCAATGGTAAAAATCAATGAATATTGTAAATGCACAAACAGTAATTTCTCCACATTGCAAGGTGCAATTCTGAAATTTTTTGCTTTTTCCTGCTCCTCTTAGCATGATAAAGAAGATTCAAAGAGAGTGAGATGCCAGCTCCTTTCATTCAGTCAGTAGCTTCAAACATTTCTGGTATATGAATAACATGATGTTTTTCAATGGCAAAAATCAATGAATATTGTAAATGCACAAACAGTAATTTCTCTGCATTGCAAGGTGCAATTCTGAAATTTTTTGCTTTTTCCTGCTCCTCTTAGCATGATAAAGAAGATTCAAAGAGAGTGAGATGCCAGCTACTTTCATTCAGTCAGTAGCTTCAATCATTTCTGGATGTTTTTCAATGGTAAAAATCAATGAATATTGTAAATGCACAAACAGTAATTTCTCCACATTGCAAGGTGCAATTCTGAAATTTTTTGCTTTTTCCTGCTCCTCTTAGCATGATAAAGAAGATTCAAAGAGAGTGAGATGCCAGCTCCTTACATTCAGTCAGTACCTTCAATCATTTCTGGACGTTTTTCAATGGCAAAAATCAATGAAAATTGTAAATGCACAAACAGTAATTTCTCCGCATTGCAAGGTGCGATTCTGAAATTTTTTGCTTTTTCCTGCTCCTCTTAGCATGATAAAGAAGATTCAAAGAGAGTGAGATGCCAGCTCCTTTCATTCAGTCAGTAGCTTCAAACATTTCTGGTATATGAATAACATGATGTTTTTCAATGGCAAAAATCAATGAATATTGTAAATGCACAAACAGTAATTTCTCCGCATTGCAAGGTGCAAGTCTGAAATTTTTTGCTTTTTCCTGCTCCTCTTAGCATGATAAAGAAGATTCAAAGAGAGTGAGATGCCAGCTACTTTCATTCAGTCAGTAGCTTCAATCATTTCTGGACCTTTTTCAATGGTAAAAATCAATGAATATTGTAAATGCACAAACAGTAATTTCTCCACATTGCAAGGTGCAATTCTGAAATTTTTTGCTTTTTCCTGCTCCTCTTAGCATGATAAAGAAGATTCAAAGAGAGTGAGATGCCAGCTCCTTTCATTCAGTCAGTAGCTTCAAACATTTCTGGTATATGAATAACATGATGTTTTTCAATGGCAAAAATCAATGAATATTGTAAATGCACAAACAGTAATTTCTCCGCATTGCAAGGTGCAATTCTGAAATTTTTTGCTTTTTCCTGCTCCTCTTAGCATGATAAAGAAGATTCAAAGAGAGTGAGATGCCAGCTCCTTTCATTCAGTCAGTAGCTTCAAACATTTCTGGTATATGAATAACATGATGTTTTTCAATGGCAAAAATCAATGAATATTGTAAATGCACAAACAGTAATTTCTCCGCATTGCAAGGTGCAATTCTGAAATTTTTTGCTTTTTCCTGCTCCTCTTAGCATGATAAAGAAGATTCAAAGAGAGTGAGATGCCAGCTCCTTTCATTCAGTCAGTAGCTTCAATCATTTCTGGATGTTTTTCAATGGCAAAAATCAATGAATATTGTAAATGCACAAACAGTAATTTCTCCGCATTGCAAGGTGCAATTCTGAAATTTTTTGCTTTTTCCTGCTCCTCTTAGCATGATAAAGAAGATTCAAAGAGAGTGAGATGCCAGCTACTTTCATTCAGTCAGTAGCTTCAATCATTTCTGGACCTTTTTCAATGGTAAAAATCAATGAATATTGTAAATGCACAAACAGTAATTTCTCCACATTGCAAGGTGCAATTCTGACATTTTTTGCTTTTTCCTGCTCCTCTTAGCATGATAAAGAAGATTCAAAGAGAGTGAGATGGCAGCTCCTTTCATTCAGTCAGTAGCTTCAAACATTTCTGGTATATGAATAACATGATGTTTTTCAATGGCAAAAATCAATGAATATTGTAAATGCACAAACAGTAATTTCTCCGCATTGCAAGGTGCAATTCTGAAATTTTTTGCTTTTTCCTGCTCCTCTTAGCATGATAAAGAAGATTCAAAGAGAGTGAGATGCCAGCTCCTTTCATTCAGTCAGTAGCTTCAAACATTTCTGGTATATGAATAACATGATGTTTTTCAATGGCAAAAATCAATGAATATTGTAAATGCACAAACAGTAATTTCTCCGCATTGCAAGGTGCAATTCTGAAATTTTTTGCTTTTTCCTGCTCCTCTTAGCATGATAAAGAAGATTCAAAGAGAGTGAGATGCCAGCTCCTTTCATTCAGTCAGTAGCTTCAATCATTTCTGGATGTTTTTCAATGGCAAAAATCAATGAATATTGTAAATGCACAAACAGTAATTTCTCCGCATTGCAAGGTGCAATTCTGAAATTTTTTGCTTTTTCCTGCTCCTCTTAGCATGATAAAGAAGATTCAAAGAGAGTGAGATGTCAGCTCCTTTCATTCAGTCAGTAGCTTCAAACATTTCTGGTATATGAATAACATGATGTTTTTCAATGGCAAAAATCAATGTATTTTGTAAATGCACAAACAGTAATTTCTCCGCATTGCAAGGTGCAATTCTGAAATTTTTTGCTTTTTCCTGCTCCTCTTAGCATGATAAAGAAGATTCAAAGAGAGTGAGATGCCAGTTCCTTTCATTCAGTCAGTAGCTTCAATCATTTCTGGACGTTTTTCAATGGCAAAAATCAATGAATATTGTAAATGCACAAACAGTAATTTCTCCGCATTGCAAGGTGCAATTCTGAAATTTTTTGCTTTTTCCTGCTCCGCTTAGCATGATAAAGAAGATTCAAAGAGAATGAGATGCCAGCTCCTTTCATTCAGTCAGTATCTTCAATCATTTCTGGTATATGAATAACATGATGTTTTTCAATGGCAAAAATCAATGAATATTGTAAATGCACAAACAGTAATTTCTCCGCATTGCAAGGTGCAATTCTGAAATTTTTTGCTTTTTCCTGCTCCTCTTAGCATGATAAAGAAGATTCAAAGAGAGTGAGATGCCAGCTCCTTTCATTCAGTCAGTAGCTTCAATCATTTCTGGACGTTTTTCAATGGCAAAAATCAATGAATATTGTAAATGCACAAACAGTAATTTCTCCGCATTGCAAGGTGCAATTCTGAAATTTTTTGCTTTTTCCTGCTCCTCTTAGCATGATAAACAAGATTCAAAGAGAGTGAGATGCCAGCTCCTTTCATTCAGTCAGTAGCTTCAATCATTTCTGGACGTTTTTCAATGGCAAAAATCAATGAATATTGTAAATGCACAAACAGTAATTTCTCCGCATTGCAAGGTGCAATTCTGAAATTTTTTGCTTTTTCCTGCTCCTCTTAGCATGATAAAGAAGATTCAAAGAGAGTGAGATGCCAGCTCCTTTCATTCAGTCAGTAGCTTCAATCATTTCTGGATGTTTTTCAATGGCAAAAATCAATGAATATTGTAAATGCACAAACAGTAATTTCTCCGCATTGCAAGGTGCAATTCTGAAATTTTTTGCTTTTTCCTGCTCCTCTTAGCATGATAAAGAAGATTCAAAGAGAGTGAGATGTCAGCTCCTTTCATTCAGTCAGTAGCTTCAAACATTTCTGGTATATGAATAACATGATGTTTTTCAATGGCAAAAATCAATGTATTTTGTAAATGCACAAACAGTAATTTCTCCGCATTGCAAGGTGCAATTCTGAAATTTTTTGCTTTTTCCTGCTCCTCTTAGCATGATAAAGAAGATTCAAAGAGAGTGAGATGCCAGTTCCTTTCATTCAGTCAGTAGCTTCAATCATTTCTGGACGTTTTTCAATGGCAAAAATCAATGAATATTGTAAATGCACAAACAGTAATTTCTCCGCATTGCAAGGTGCAATTCTGAAATTTTTTGCTTTTTCCTGCTCCGCTTAGCATGATAAAGAAGATTCAAAGAGAATGAGATGCCAGCTCCTTTCATTCAGTCAGTATCTTCAATCATTTCTGGTATATGAATAACATGATGTTTTTCAATGGCAAAAATCAATGAATATTGTAAATGCACAAACAGTAATTTCTCCGCATTGCAAGGTGCAATTCTGAAATTTTTTGCTTTTTCCTGCTCCTCTTAGCATGATAAAGAAGATTCAAAGAGAGTGAGATGCCAGCTCCTTTCATTCAGTCAGTAGCTTCAATCATTTCTGGACGTTTTTCAATGGCAAAAATCAATGAATATTGTAAATGCACAAACAGTAATTTCTCCGCATTGCAAGGTGCAATTCTGAAATTTTTTGCTTTTTCCTGCTCCTCTTAGCATGATAAACAAGATTCAAAGAGAGTGAGATGCCAGCTCCTTTCATTCAGTCAGTAGCTTCAATCATTTCTGGACGTTTTTCAATGGCAAAAATCAATGAATATTGTAAATGCACAAACAGTAATTTCTCCGCATTGCAAGGTGCAATTCTGAAATTTTTTGCTTTTTCCTGCTCCTCTTAGCATGATAAAGAAGATTCAAAGAGAGTGAGATGCCAGCTCCTTTCATTCAGTCAGTAGCTTCAAACATTTCTGGTATATGAATAACATGATGTTTTTCAATGGCAAAAATCAATGAATATTGTAAATGCACAAACAGTAACTTCTCTGCATTGCAAGGTGCAATTCTGAAATTTTTTGCTTTTTCCTGCTCCTCTTAGCATGATAAAGAAGATTCAAAGAGAGTGAGATGCCAGCTACTTTCATTCAGTCAGTAGCTTCAATCATTTCTGGATGTTTTTCAATGGTAAAAATCAATGAATATTGTAAATGCACAAACAGTAATTTCTCCACATTGCAAGGTGCAATTCTGAAATTTTTTGCTTTTTCCTGCTCCTCTTAGCATGATAAAGAAGATTCAAAGAGAGTGAGATGCCAGCTCCTTTCATTCAGTCAGTAGCTTCAAACATTTCTGGTATATGAATAACATGATGTTTTTCAATGGCAAAAATCAATGAATATTGTAAATGCACAAACAGTAATTTCTCCGCATTGCAAGGTGCAATTCTGAAATTTTTTGCTTTTTCCTGCTCCTCTTAGCATGATAAAGAAGATTCAAAGAGAGTGAGATGCCAGCTCCTTTCATTCAGTCAGTAGCTTCAAACATTTCTTGTATATGAATAACATGATGTTTTTCAATGGCAAAAATCAATGAATATTGTAAATGCACAAACAGTAATTTCTCCGCATTGCAAGGTGCAATTCTGAAATTTTTTGCTTTTTCCTGCTCCTCTTAGCATGATAAAGAATATTCAAAGAGAGTGAGATGCCAGCTCCTTTCATTCAGTCAGTAGCTTCAATCATTTCTGGATGTTTTTCAATGGCAAAAATCAATGAATATTGTAAATGCACAAACTGTAATTTCTCCGCATTGCAAGGTGCAATTCTGAAATTTTTTGTTTTTTCCTGCTCCTCTTAGCATGATAAAGAAGATTCAAAGAGAGTGAGATGCCAGCTCCTTTCATTCAGTCAGTAGCTTCAATCATTTCTGGACGTTTTTCAATGGCAAAAATCAATGAATATTGTAAATGCACAAACAGTAATTTCTCCGCATTGCAAGGTGCAATTCTGAAATTTTTTGCTTTTTCCTGCTCCTCTTAGCATGATAAAGAAGATTCAAAGAGAGTGAGATGCCAGCTCCTTTCATTCAGTCAGTACCTTCAATCATTTCTGGATGTTTTTCAATGGCAAAAATCAATGAATATTGTAAATGCACAAACAGTAATTTCTCCGCATTGCAAGGTGCAATTCTGAAATTTTTTGCTTTTTCCCGCTCCTCTTAGCATGATAAAGAAGATTCAAAGAGAGTGAGATGCCAGCTCCTTTCATTCAGTCAGTAGCTTCAAACATTTCTGGTATATGAATAACATGTTTTTCAATGGCAAAAATCAATGAATATTGTAAATGCACAAACAGTAATTTCTCCGCATTGCAAGGTGCAATTCTGAAATTTTTTGATTTTTCCTGCTCCTCTTAGCATGATAAAGAAGATTCAAAGAGAGTGAGATGCCAGCTCCTTTCATTCAGTCAGTAGCTTCAATCATTTCTGGACGTTTTTCAATGGCAAAAATCAATGAATATTGTAAATGCACAAACAGTAATTTCTCCACATTGCAAGGTGCAATTCTGACATTTTTTGCTTTTTCCTGCTCCTCTTAGCATGATAAAGAAGATTCAAAGAGAGTGAGATGGCAGCTCCTTTCATTCAGTCAGTAGCTTCAAACATTTCTGGTATATGAATAACATGATGTTTTTCAATGGCAAAAATCAATGAATATTGTAAATGCACAAACAGTAATTTCTCCGCATTGCAAGGTGCAATTCTGAAATTTTTTGCTTTTTCCTGCTCCTCTTAGCATGATAAAGAAGATTCAAAGAGAGTGAGATGCCAGCTCCTTTCATTCAGTCAGTAGCTTCAAACATTTCTGGTATATGAATAACATGATGTTTTTCAATGGCAAAAATCAATGAATATTGTAAATGCACAAACAGTAATTTCTCCGCATTGCAAGGTGCAATTCTGAAATTTTTTGCTTTTTCCTGCTCCTCTTAGCATGATAAAGAAGATTCAAAGAGAATGAGATGCCAGCTCCTTTCATTCAGTCAGTATCTTCAATCATTTCTGGTATATGAATAACATGATGTTTTTCAATGGCAAAAATCAATGAATATTGTAAATGCACAAACAGTAATTTCTCCGCATTGCAAGGTGCAATTCTGAAATTTTTTGCTTTTTCCTGCTCCTCTTAGCATGATAAAGAAGATTCAAAGAGAGTGAGATGCCAGCTCCTTTCATTCAGTCAGTAGCTTCAATCATTTCTGGACGTTTTTCAATGGCAAAAATCAATGAATATTGTAAATGCACAAACAGTAATTTCTCCGCATTGCAAGGTGCAATTCTGAAATTTTTTGCTTTTTCCTGCTCCTCTTAGCATGATAAACAAGATTCAAAGAGAGTGAGATGCCAGCTCCTTTCATTCAGTCAGTAGCTTCAATCATTTCTGGACGTTTTTCAATGGCAAAAATCAATGAATATTGTAAATGCACAAACAGTAATTTCTCCGCATTGCAAGGTGCAATTCTGAAATTTTTTGCTTTTTCCTGCTCCTCTTAGCATGATAAAGAAGATTCAAAGAGAGTGAGATGCCAGCTCCTTTCATTCAGTCAGTAGCTTCAAACATTTCTGGTATATGAATAACATGATGTTTTTCAATGGCAAAAATCAATGAATATTGTAAATGCACAAACAGTAACTTCTCTGCATTGCAAGGTGCAATTCTGAAATTTTTTGCTTTTTCCTGCTCCTCTTAGCATGATAAAGAAGATTCAAAGAGAGTGAGATGCCAGCTACTTTCATTCAGTCAGTAGCTTCAATCATTTCTGGATGTTTTTCAATGGTAAAAATCAATGAATATTGTAAATGCACAAACAGTAATTTCTCCACATTGCAAGGTGCAATTCTGAAATTTTTTGCTTTTTCCTGATCCTCTTAGCATGATAAAGAAGATTCAAAGAGAGTGAGATGCCAGCTCCTTTCATTCAGTCAGTAGCTTCAAACATTTCTGGTATATGAATAACATGATGTTTTTCAATGGCAAAAATCAATGAATATTGTAAATGCACAAACAGTAATTTCTCCGCATTGCAAGGTGCAATTCTGAAATTTTTTGCTTTTTCCTGCTCCTCTTAGCATGATAAAGAAGATTCAAAGAGAGTGAGATGCCAGCTCCTTTCATTCAGTCAGTAGCTTCAAACATTTCTGGTATATGAATAACATGATGTTTTTCAATGGCAAAAATCAATGAATATTGTAAATGCACAAACAGTAATTTCTCCGCATTGCAAGGTGCAATTCTGAAATTTTTTGCTTTTTCCTGCTCCTCTTAGCATGATAAAGAATATTCAAAGAGAGTGAGATGCCAGCTCCTTTCATTCAGTCAGTAGCTTCAATCATTTCTGGATGTTTTTCAATGGCAAAAATCAATGAATATTGTAAATGCACAAACTGTAATTTCTCCGCATTGCAAGGTGCAATTCTGAAATTTTTTGTTTTTTCCTGCTCCTCTTAGCATGATAAAGAAGATTCAAAGAGAGTGAGATGCCAGCTCCTTTCATTCAGTCAGTAGCTTCAATCATTTCTGGACGTTTTTCAATGGCAAAAATCAATGAATATTGTAAATGCACAAACAGTAATTTCTCCGCATTGCAAGGTGCAATTCTGAAATTTTTTGCTTTTTCCTGCTCCTCTTAGCATGATAAAGAAGATTCAAAGAGAGTGAGATGCCAGCTCCTTTCATTCAGTCAGTACCTTCAATCATTTCTGGATGTTTTTCAATGGCAAAAATCAATGAATATTGTAAATGCACAAACAGTAATTTCTCCGCATTGCAAGGTGCAATTCTGAAATTTTTTGCTTTTTCCCGCTCCTCTTAGCATGATAAAGAAGATTCAAAGAGAGTGAGATGCCAGCTCCTTTCATTCAGTCAGTAGCTTCAAACATTTCTGGTATATGAATAACATGTTTTTCAATGGCAAAAATCAATGAATATTGTAAATGCACAAACAGTAATTTCTCCGCATTGCAAGGTGCAATTCTGAAATTTTTTGATTTTTCCTGCTCCTCTTAGCATGATAAAGAAGATTCAAAGAGAGTGAGATGCCAGCTCCTTTCATTCAGTCAGTAGCTTCAATCATTTCTGGACGTTTTTCAATGGCAAAAATCAAGGAATATTGTAAATGCACAAACAGTAATTTCTCCGCATTGCAAGGTGCAATTCTGAAATTTTTTGCTTTTTCCTGCTCCTCTTAGCATGATAAAGAAGATTCAAAGAGAGTGAGATGCCAGCTCCTTTCATTCAGTCAGTAGCTTCAATCATTTCTGGACGTTTTTCAATGGCAAAAATCAATGAATATTGTAAATGCACAAACAGTAATTTCTCCGCATTGCAAGGTGCAATTCTGAAATTTTTTGCTTTTTCCTGCTCCTCTTAGCATGATAAAGAAGATTCAAAGAGAGTGAGATGCCAGCTCCTTTCATTCAGTCAGTAGCTTCAAACATTTCTGGTATATGAATAACATGATGTTTTTCAATGGCAAAAATCAATGAATATTGTAAATGCACAAACAGTAATTTCTCCGCATTGCAAGGTGCAAGTCTGAAATTTTTTGCTTTTTCCTGCTCCTCTTAGCATGGTAAAGAAGATTCAAAGAGAGTGAGATGCCAGCTACTTTCATTCAGTCAGTAGCTTCAATCATTTCTGGACGTTTTTCAATGGTAAAAATCAATGAATATTGTAAATGCACAAACAGTAATTTCTCCACATTGCAAGGTGCAATTCTGAAATTTTTTGCTTTTTCCTGCTCCTCTTAGCATGATAAAGAAGATTCAAAGAGAGTGAGATGCCAGCTCCTTTCATTCAGTCAGTAGCTTCAAACATTTCTGGTATATGAATAACATGATGTTTTTCAATGGCAAAAATCAATGAATATTGTAAATGCACAAACAGTAATTTCTCCGCATTGCAAGGTGCAATTCTGAAATTTTTTGCTTTTTCCTGCTCCTCTTAGCATGATAAAGAAGATTCAAAGAGAGTGAGATGCCAGCTCCTTTCATTCAGTCAGTAGCTTCAAACATTTCTGGTATATGAATAACATGATGTTTTTCAATGGCAAAAATCAATGAATATTGTAAATGCACAAACAGTAATTTCTCCGCATTGCAAGGTGCAATTCTGAAATTTTTTGCTTTTTCCTGCTCCTCTTAGCATGATAAAGAAGATTCAAAGAGAGTGAGATGCCAGCTCCTTTCATTCAGTCAGTAGCTTCAATCATTTCTGGACGTTTTTCAATGGCAAAAATCAATGAATATTGTAAATGCACAAACAGTAATTTCTCCGCATTGCAAGGTGCAATTCTGAAATTTTTTGCTTTTTCCTGCTCCTCTTAGCATGATAAAGAAGATTCAAAGAGAGTGAGATGCCAGCTCCTTTCATTCAGTCAGTAGCTTCAATCATTTCTGGACGTTTTTCAATGGCAAAAATCAATGAATATTGTAAATGCACAAACAGTAATTTCTCCGCATTGCAAGGTGCAATTCTGAAATTTTTTGCTTTTTCCTGCTCCTCTTAGCATGATAAAGAAGATTCAAAGAGAGTGAGATGCCAGCTCCTTTCATTCAGTCAGTAGCTTCAATCATTTCTGGACGTTTTTCAATGGCAAAAATCAATGAATATTGTAAATGCACAAACAGTAATTTCTCCGCATTGCAAGGTGCAATTCTGAAATTTTTTGCTTTTTCCTGCTCCTCTTAGCATGATAAAGAAGATTCAAAGAGAGTGAGATGCCAGCTCCTTTCATTCAGTCAGTAGCTTCAATCATTTCTGGACGTTTTTCAATGGCAAAAATCAATGAATATTGTAAATGCACAAACAGTAATTTCTCCGCATTGCAAGGTGCAATTCTGAAATTTTTTGCTTTTTCCTGCTCCTCTTAGCATGACAAAGAAGATTCAAAGAGAGTAAGATGCCAGCTCCTTTCATTCAGTCAGTAGCTTCAATCATTTCTGGTATATGAATAACATGATGTTTTTCAATGGCAAAAATCAATGAATATTGTAAATGCACAAACAGTAATTTCTCCGCATTGCAAGGTGCAATTCTGAAATTTTTTGCTTTTTCCTGCTCCTCTTAGCATGATAAAGAAGATTCAAAGAGAGTGAGATGCCAGCTCCTTTCATTCAGTCAGTAGCTTCAATCATTTCTGGACGTTTTTCAATGGCAAAAATCAATGAATATTGTAAATGCACAAACAGTAATTTCTCCGCATTGCAAGGTGCAATTCTGAAATTTTTTGCTTTTTCCTGCTCCTCTTAGCATGATAAAGAAGATTCAAAGAGAGTGAGATGCCAGCTCCTTTCATTCAGTCAGTAGCTTCAATCATTTCTGGACGTTTTTCAATGGCAAAAATCAATGAATATTGTAAATGCACAAACAGTAATTTCTCCGCATTGCAAGGTGCAATTCTGAAATTTTTTGCTTTTTCCTGCTCCTCTTAGCATGATAAAGAAGATTCAAAGAGAGTTAGATGCCAGCTCCTTTCATTCAGTCAGTAGCTTCAAACATTTCTGGTATATGAATAACATGATGTTTTTCAATGGCAAAAATCAATGAATATTGTAAAAGCACAAACAGTAATTTCTCCGCATTGCAAGGTGCAATTCTGAAATTTTTTGCTTTTTCCTGCTCCTCTTAGCATGATAAAGAAGATTCAAAGAGAGTGAGATGCCAGCTCCTTTCATTCAGTCAGTAGCTTCAATCATTTCTGGACGTTTTTCAATGGCAAAAATCAATGAATATTGTAAATGCACAAACAGTAATTTCTCCGCATTGCAAGGTGCAATTCTGAAATTTTTTGCTTTTTCCTGCTCCTCTTAGCATGATAAAGAAGATTCAAAGAGAGTGAGATGCCAGCTCCTTTCATTCAGTCAGTACCTTCAATCATTTCTGGATGTTTTTCAATGGCAAAAATCAATGAATATTGTAAATGCACAAACAGTAATTTCTCCGCATTGCAAGGTGCAATTCTGAAATTTTTTGCTTTTTCCCGCTCCTCTTAGCATGATAAAGAAGATTCAAAGAGAGTGACGTGCCAGCTCCTTTCATTCAGTCAGTAGCTTCAAACATTTCTGGTATATGAATAACATGTTTTTCAATGGCAAAAATCAATGAATATTGTAAATGCACAAACAGTAATTTCTCCGCATTGCAAGGTGCAATTCTGAAATTTTTTGATTTTTCCTGCTCCTCTTAGCATGATAAAGAAGATTCAAAGAGAGTGAGATGCCAGCTCCTTTCATTCAGTCAGTAGCTTCAATCATTTCTGGACGTTTTTCAATGGCAAAAATCAATGAATATTGTAAATGCACAAACAGTAATTTCTCCGCATTGCAAGGTGCAATTCTGAAATTTTTTGCTTTTTCCTGCTCCTCTTAGCATGATAAAGAAGATTCAAAGAGAGTGAGATGCCAGCTCCTTTCATTCAGTCAGTAGCTTCAATCATTTCTGGACGTTTTTCAATGGCAAAAATCAATGAATATTGTAAATGCACAAACAGTAATTTCTCCGCATTGCAAGGTGCAATTCTGAAATTTTTTGCTTTTTCCTGCTCCTCTTAGCATGATAAAGAAGATTCAAAGAGAGTGAGATGCCAGCTCCTTTCATTCAGTCAGTAGCTTCAAACATTTCTGGTATATGAATAACATGATGTTTTTCAATGGCAAAAATCAATGAATATTGTAAATGCACAAACAGTAATTTCTCCGCATTGCAAGGTGCAAGTCTGAAATTTTTTGCTTTTTCCTGCTCCTCTTAGCATGGTAAAGAAGATTCAAAGAGAGTGAGATGCCAGCTACTTTCATTCAGTCAGTAGCTTCAATCATTTCTGGACGTTTTTCAATGGTAAAAATCAATGAATATTGTAAATGCACAAACAGTAATTTCTCCACATTGCAAGGTGCAATTCTGAAATTTTTTGCTTTTTCCTGCTCCTCTTAGCATGATAAAGAAGATTCAAAGAGAGTGAGATGCCAGCTCCTTTCATTCAGTCAGTAGCTTCAAACATTTCTGGTATATGAATAACATGATGTTTTTCAATGGCAAAAATCAATGAATATTGTAAATGCACAAACAGTAATTTCTCCGCATTGCAAGGTGCAATTCTGAAATTTTTTGCTTTTTCCTGCTCCTCTTAGCATGATAAAGAAGATTCAAAGAGAGTGAGATGCCAGCTCCTTTCATTCAGTCAGTAGCTTCAAACATTTCTGGTATATGAATAACATGATGTTTTTCAATGGCAAAAATCAATGAATATTGTAAATGCACAAACAGTAATTTCTCCGCATTGCAAGGTGCAATTCTGAAATTTTTTGCTTTTTCCTGCTCCTCTTAGCATGATAAAGAAGATTCAAAGAGAGTGAGATGCCAGCTCCTTTCATTCAGTCAGTAGCTTCAATCATTTCTGGACGTTTTTCAATGGCAAAAATCAATGAATATTGTAAATGCACAAACAGTAATTTCTCCGCATTGCAAGGTGCAATTCTGAAATTTTTTGCTTTTTCCTGCTCCTCTTAGCATGATAAAGAAGATTCAAAGAGAGTGAGATGCCAGCTCCTTTCATTCAGTCAGTAGCTTCAATCATTTCTGGACGTTTTTCAATGGCAAAAATCAATGAATATTGTAAATGCACAAACAGTAATTTCTCCGCATTGCAAGGTGCAATTCTGAAATTTTTTGCTTTTTCCTGCTCCTCTTAGCATGACAAAGAAGATTCAAAGAGAGTAAGATGCCAGCTCCTTTCATTCAGTCAGTAGCTTCAATCATTTCTGGTATATGAATAACATGATGTTTTTCAATGGCAAAAATCAATGAATATTGTAAATGCACAAACAGTAATTTCTCCGCATTGCAAGGTGCAATTCTGAAATTTTTTGCTTTTTCCTGCTCCTCTTAGCATGATAAAGAAGATTCAAAGAGAGTGAGATGCCAGCTACTTTCATTCAGTCAGTAGCTTCAATCATTTCTGGACGTTTTTCAATGGCAAAAATCAATGAATATTGTAAATGCACAAACAGTAATTTCTCCGCATTGCAAGGTGCAATTCTGAAATTTTTTGCTTTTTCCTGCTCCTCTTAGCATGATAAAGAAGATTCAAAGAGAGTGAGATGCCAGCTCCTTTCATTCAGTCAGTAGCTTCAATCATTTCTGGACGTTTTTCAATGGCAAAAATCAATGAATATTGTAAATGCACAAACAGTAATTTCTCCGCATTGCAAGGTGCAATTCTGAAATTTTTTGCTTTTTCCTGCTCCTCTTAGCATGATAAAGAAGATTCAAAGAGAGTGAGATGCCAGCTCCTTTCATTCAGTCAGTAGCTTCAAACATTTCTTGTATATGAATAACATGATGTTTTTCAATGGCAAAAATCAATGAATATTGTAAAAGCACAAACAGTAATTTCTCCGCATTGCAAGGTGCAATTCTGAAATTTTTTGCTTTTTCCTGCTCCTCTTAGCATGATAAAGAAGATTCAAAGAGAGTGAGATGCCAGCTCCTTTCATTCAGTCAGTAGCTTCAATCATTTCTTGACGTTTTTCAATGGCAAAAATCAATGAATATTGTAAATGCACAAACAGTAATTTCTCCGCATTGCAAGGTGCAATTCTGAAATTTTTTGCTTTTTCCTGCTCCTCTTAGCATGATAAAGAAGATTCAAAGAGAGTGAGATGCCAGCTCCTTTCATTCAGTCAGTAGCTTCAATCATTTCTGGTATATGAATAACATGATGTTTTTCAATGGCAAAAATCAATGAATATTGTAAATGCACAAACAGCAATTTCTCCGCATTGCAAGTTGCAATTCTGAAATTTTTTGCTTTTTCCTGCTCCTCTTAGCATGATAAAGAAGATTCAAAGAGAGTGAGATGCCAGCTCCTTTCATTCAGTCAGTAGCTTCAAACATTTCTGGTATATGAATAACATGATGTTTTTCAATGGCAAAAATCAATGAATATTGTAAATGCACAAACAGTAATTTCTCCGCATTGCAAGGTGCAATTCTGAAATTTTTTGCTTTTTCCTGCTCCTCTTAGCATGATAAAGAAGATTCAAAGAGAGTGAGATGCCAGTTCCTTTCATTCAGTCAGTAGCTTCAATCATTTCTGGACGTTTTTCAATGGCAAAAATCAATGAATATTGTAAATGCACAAACAGTAATTTCTCCGCATTGCAAGGTGCAATTCTGAAATTTTTTGCTTTTTCCTGCTCCTCTTAGCATGATAAAGAAGATTCAAAGAGAGTTAGATGCCAGCTCCTTTCATTCAGTCAGTAGCTTCAAACATTTCTGGTATATGAATAACATGATGTTTTTCAATGGCAAAAATCAATGAATATTGTAAAAGCACAAACAGTAATTTCTCCGCATTGCAAGGTGCAATTCTGAAATTTTTTGCTTTTTCCTGCTCCTCTTAGCATGATAAAGAAGATTCAAAGAGAGTGAGATGCCAGCTCCTTTCATTCAGTCAGTAGCTTCAATCATTTCTGGACGTTTTTCAATGGCAAAAATCAATGAATATTGTAAATGCACAAACAGTAATTTCTCCGCATTGCAAGGTGCAATTCTGAAATTTTTTGCTTTTTCCTGCTCCTCTTAGCATGATAAAGAAGATTCAAAGAGAGTGAGATGCCAGCTCCTTTCATTCAGTCAGTAGCTTCAATCATTTCTGGTATATGAATAACATGATGTTTTTCAATGGCAAAAATCAATGAATATTGTAAATGCACAAACAGTAATTTCTCCACATTGCAAGGTGCAATTCTGAAATTTTTTGCTTTTTCCTGCTCCTCTTAGCATGATAAAGAAGATTCAAAGAGAGTGAGATGCCAGCTCCTTTCATTCAGTCAGTAGCTTCAATCATTTCTGGACGTTTTTCAATGGCAAAAATCAATGAATATTGTAAATGCACAAACAGTAATTTCTCCGCATTGCAAGGTGCAATTCTGAAATTTTTTGCTTTTTCCTGCTCCTCTTAGCATGATAAAGAAGATTCAAAGAGAGCGAGATGCCAGCTCCTTTCATTCAGTCAGTAGCTTCAATCATTTCTGGTATATGAATAACATGATGTTTTTCAATGGCAAAAATCAATGAATATTGTAAATGCACAAACAGTAATTTCTCCGCATTGCAAGGTGCAATTGTGAAATTTTTTGCTTTTTCCTGCTCCTCTTAGCATGATAAAGAAGATTCAAAGAGAGTGAGATGCCAGCTCCTTTCATTCAGTCAGTAGCTTCAATTATTTCTGGACGTTTTTCAATGGCAAAAATCAATGAATATTGTAAATGCACAAACAGTAATTTCTCCGCATTGCAAGGTGCAATTCTGAAATTTTTTGCTTTTTCCTGCTCCTCTTAGCATGATAAAGAAGATTCAAAGAGAGTGAGATGCCAGCTCCTTTCATTCAGTCAGTAGCTTCAAACATTTCTGGTATATGAATAACATGATGTTTTTCAATGGCAAAAATCAATGAATATTGTAAATGCACAAACAGTAATTTCTCCGCATTGCAAGGTGCAATTCTGAAATTTTTTGCTTTTTCCTGCTCCTCTTAGCATGATAAAGAAGATTCAAAGAGAGTGAGATGCCAGCTCCTTTCATTCAGTCAGTAGCTTCAATCATTTCTGGACGTTTTTCAATGGCAAAATTCAATGAATATTGTAAATGCACAAACAGTAATTTCTCCGCATTGCAAGGTGCAATTCTGAAATTTTTTGCTTTTTCCTGCTCCTCTTAGCATGATAAAGAAGATTCAAAGAGAGTGAGATGCCAGCTCCTTTCATTCAGTCAGTAGCTTCAATCATTTCTGGTATATGAATAACATGATGTTTTTCAATGGCAAAAATCAATGAATATTGTAAATGCACAAACAGTAATTTCTCCGCATTGCAAGGTGCAATTCTGAAATTTTTTGCTTTTTCCTGCTCCTCTTAGCATGATAAAGAAGATTCAAAGAGAGTGAGATGCCAGCTCCTTTCATTCAGTCAGTAGCTTCAAACATTTCTGGTATATGAATAACATGATGTTTTTCAATGGCAAAAATCAATGAATATTGTAAATGCACAAACAGTAATTTCTCCGCATTGCAAGGTGCAATTCTGAAATTTTTTGCTTTTTCCTGCTCCTCTTAGCATGATAAAGAAGATTCAAAGAGAGTGAGATGCCAGCTCCTTTCATTCAGTCAGTAGCTTCAATCATTTCTGGACGTTTTTCAATGGCAAAAATCAATGAATATTGTAAATGCACAAACAGTAATTTCTCCGCATTGCAAGGTGCAATTCTGAAATTTTTTGCTTTTTCCTGCTCCTCTTAGCATGATAAAGAAGATTCAAAGAGAGTGAGATGTCAGCTCCTTTCATTCAGTCAGTAGCTTCAAACATTTCTGGTATATGAATAACATGATGTTTTTCAATGGCAAAAATCAATGAATTTTGTAAATGCACAAACAGTAATTTCTCCGCATTGCAAGGTGCAATTCTGAAATTTTTTGCTTTTTCCTGCTCCTCTTAGCATGATAAAGAAGATTCAAAGAGAGTGAGATGCCAGTTCCTTTCATTCAGTCAGTAGCTTCAATCATTTCTGGACGTTTTTCAATGGCAAAAGTCAATGAATATTGTAAATGCACAAACAGTAATTTCTCCGCATTGCAAGGTGCAATTCTGAAATTTTTTGCTTTTTCCTGCTCCTCTTAGCATGATAAAGAAGATTTAAAGAGAGTGAGATGCCAGCTCCTTTCATTCAGTCAGTAGCTTCAATCATTTCTGGTATATGAATAACATGATGTTTTTCAATGGCAAAAATCAATGAATATTGTAAATGCACAAACAGTAATTTCTCCACATTGCAAGGTGCAATTCTGAATTTTTTTGCTTTTTCCTGCTCCTCTTAGCATGATAAAGAAGATTCAAAGAGAGTGAGATGCCAGCTCCTTTCATTCAGTCAGTAGCTTCAATCATTTCTGGACGTTTTTCAATGGCAAAAATCAATGAATATTGTAAATGCACAAACAGTAATTTCTCCGCATTGCAAGGTGCAATTCTGAAATTTTTTGCTTTTTCCTGCTCCTCTTAGCATGATAAACAAGATTCAAAGAGAGTGAGATGCCAGCTCCTTTCATTCAGTCAGTAGCTTCAATCATTTCTGGACGTTTTTCAATGGCAAAAATCAATGAATATTGTAAATGCACAAACAGTAATTTCTCCGCATTGCAAGGTGCAATTCTGAAATTTTTTGCTTTTTCCTGCTCCTCTTAGCATGATAAAGAAGATTCAAAGAGAGTGAGATGCCAGCTCCTTTCATTCAGTCAGTAGCTTCAATCATTTCTGGACGTTTTTCAATGGTAAAAATCAATGAATATTGTAAATGCACAAACAGTAATTTCTCCACATTGCAAGGTGCAATTCTGAAATTTTTTGCTTTTTCCTGCTCCTCTTAGCATGATAAAGAAGATTCAAAGAGAGTGAGATGCCAGCTCCTTTCATTCAGTCAGTAGCTTTAATCATTTCTGGTATATGAATAACATGATGTTTTTCAATGGCAAAAATCAATGAATATTGTAAATGCACAAACAGTAATTTCTCCGCATTGCAAGGTGCAATTCTGAAATTTTTTGCTTTTTCCTGCTCCTCTTAGCATGATAAAGAAGATTCAAAGAGAGTGAGATGCCAGCTCCTTTCATTCAGTCAGTAGCTTCAATCATTTCTGGACGTTTTTCAATGGCAAAAATCAATGAATATTGTAAATGCACAAACAGTAATTTCTCCGCATTGCAAGGTGCAATTCTGAAATTTTTTGCTTTTTCCTGCTCCTCTTAGCATGATAAAGAAGATTCAAAGAGAGTGAGATGCCAGCTCCTTTCATTCAGTCAGTAGCTTCAATCATTTCTGGTATATGAATAACATGATGTTTTTCAATGGCAAAAATCAATGAATATTGTAAATGCACAAACAGTAATTTCTCCGCATTGCAAGGTGCAATTCTGAAATTTTTTGCTTTTTCCTGCTCCTCTTAGCATGATAAAGAAGACTCAAAGAGAGTGAGATGCCAGCTCCTTTCATTCAGTCAGTAGCTTCAATCATTTCTGGACGTTTTTCAATGGCAAAAATCAATGAATATTGTAAATGCACAAACAGTAATTTCTCCGCATTGCAAGGTGCAATTCTGAAATTTTTTGCTTTTTCCTGCTCCTCTTAGCATGATAAAGAAGATTCAAAGAGAGTGAGATGCCAGCTCCTTTCATTCAGTCAGTAGCTTCAATCATTTCTGGACGTTTTTCAATGGCAAAAATCAATGAATATTGTAAATGCACAAACAGTAATTTCTCCGCATTGCAAGGTGCAATTCTGAAATTTTTTGCTTTTTCCTGCTCCTCTTAGCATGATAAAGAAGATTCAAAGAGAGTGAGATGTCAGCTCCTTTCATTCAGTCAGTAGCTTCAAACATTTCTGGTATATGAATAACATGATGTTTTTCAATGGCAAAAATCAATGAATTTTGTAAATGCACAAACAGTAATTTCTCCGCATTGCAAGGTGCAATTCTGAAATTTTTTGCTTTTTCCTGCTCCTCTTAGCATGATAAAGAAGATTCAAAGAGAGTGAGATGCCAGTTCCTTTCATTCAGTCAGTAGCTTCAATCATTTCTGGACGTTTTTCAATGGCAAAAATCAATGAATATTGTAAATGCACAAACAGTAATTTCTCCGCATTGCAAGGTGCAATTCTGAAATTTTTTGCTTTTTCCTGCTCCTCTTAGCATGATAAAGAAGATTCAAGGAGAGTGAGATGCCAGCTCCTTTCATTCAGTCAGTAGCTTCAATCATTTCTGGTATATGAATAACATGATGTTTTTCAATGGCAAAAATCAATGAATATTGTAAATGCACAAACAGTAATTTCTCCGCATTGCAAGGTGCAATTCTGAAATTTTTTGCTTTTTCCTGCTCCTCTTAGCATGATAAAGAAGATTCAAAGAGAGTGAGATGCCAGCTCCTTTCATTCAGTCAGTAGCTTCAATCATTTCTGGACGTTTTTCAATGGCAAAAATCAATGAATATTGTAAATGCACAAACAGTAATTTCTCCGCATTGCAAGGTGCAATTCTGAAATGTTTTGCTTTTTCCTGCTCCTCTTAGCATGATAAACAAGATTCAAAGAGAGTGAGATGCCAGCTCCTTTCATTCAGTCAGTAGCTTCAATCATTTCTGGATGTTTTTCAATGGCAAAAATCAATGAATATTGTAAATGCACAAACAGTAATTTCTCCGCATTGCAAGGTGCAATTCTGAAATTTTTTGCTTTTTCCTGCTCCTCTTAGCATGATAAAGAATATTCAAAGAGAGTGAGATGCCAGCTCCTTTCATTCAGTCAGTAGCTTCAAACATTTCTGGTATATGAATAACATGATGTTTTTCAATGGCAAAAATCAATGAATATTGTAAATGCACAAACAGTAATTTCTCCGCATTGCAAGGTGCAAGTGTGAAATTTTTTGCTTTTTCCTGCTCCTCTTAGCATGATAAAGAAGATTCAAAGAGAGTAAGATGCCAGCTACTTTCATTCAGTCAGTAGCTTCAATCATTTCTGGACGTTTTTCAATGGTAAAAATCAATGAATATTGTAAATGCACAAACAGTAATTTCTCCACATTGCAAGGTGCAATTCTGAAATTTTTTGCTTTTTCCTGCTCCTCTTAGCATGATAAAGAAGATTCAAAGAGAGTGAGATGCCAGCTCCTTTCATTCAGTCAGTAGCTTCAAACATTTCTGGTATATGAATAACATGATGTTTTTCAATGGCAAAAATCAATGAATATTGTAAATGCACAAACAGTAATTTCTCTGCATTGCAAGGTGCAATTCTGAAATTTTTTGCTTTTTCCTGCTCCTCTTAGCATGATAAAGAAGATTCAAAGAGAGTGAGATGCCAGCTACTTTCATTCAGTCAGTAGCTTCAATCATTTCTGGACGTTTTTCAATGGTAAAAATCAATGAATATTGTAAATGCACAAACAGTAATTTCTCCACATTGCAAGGTGCAATTCTGAAATTTTTTGCTTTTTCCTGCTCCTCTTAGCATGATAAAGAAGATTCAAAGAGAGTGAGATGCCAGCTCCTTTCATTCAGTCAGTAGCTTCAAACATTTCTGGTATATGAATAACATGATGTTTTTCAATGGCAAAAATCAATGAATATTGTAAATGCACAAACAGTAATTTCTCCGCATTGCAAGGTGCAATTCTGAAATTTTTTGCTTTTTCCTGCTCCTCTTAGCATGATAAAGAAGATTCAAAGAGAGTGAGATGCCAGCTCCTTTCATTCAGTCAGTAGCTTCAAACATTTCTGGTATATGAATAACATGATGTTTTTCAATGGCAAAAATCAATGAATATTGTAAATGCACAAACAGTAATTTCTCCGCATTGCAAGGTGCAATTCTGAAATTTTTTGCTTTTTCCTGCTCCTCTTAGCATGATAAAGAATATTCAAAGAGAGTGAGATGCCAGCTCCTTTCATTCAGTCAGTAGCTTCAATCATTTCTGGATGTTTTTCAATGGCAAAAATCAATGAATATTGTAAATGCACAAACTGTAATTTCTCCGCATTGCAAGGTGCAATTCTGAAATTTTTGGCTTTTTCCTGCTCCTCTTAGCATGATAAAGAAGATTCAAAGAGAGTGAGATACCAGCTCCTTTCATTCAGTCAGTAGCTTCAATCATTTCTGGACGTTTTTCAATGGCAAAAATCAATGAATATTGTAAATGCACAAACAGTAATTTCTCCGCATTGCAAGGTGCAATTCTGAAATTTTTTGCTTTTTCCTGCTCCTCTTAGCATGATAAAGAAGATTCAAAGAGAGTGAGATGCCAGCTCCTTTCATTCAGTCAGTACCTTCAATCATTTCTGGATGTTTTTCAATGGCAAAAATCAATGAATATTGTAAATGCACAAACAGTAATTTCTCCGCATTGCAAGGTGCAATTCTGAAATTTTTTGCTTTTTCCCGCTCCTCTTAGCATGATAAAGAAGATTCAAAGAGAGTGAGGTGCCAGCTCCTTTCATTCAGTCAGTAGCTTCAAACATTTCTGGTATATGAATAACATGTTTTTCAATGGCAAAAATCATTGAATATTGTAAATGCACAAACAGTAATTTCTCCGCATTGCAAGGTGCAATTCTGAAATTTTTTGATTTTTCCTGCTCCTCTTAGCATGATAAAAAAGATTCAAAGAGAGTGAGATGCCAGCTCCTTTCATTCAGTCAGTAGCTTCAATCATTTCTGGACGTTTTTCAATGGCAAAAATCAATGAATATTGTAAATGCACAAACAGTAATTTCTCCGTATTGCAAGGTGCAATTCTGAAATTTTTTGCTTTTTCCTGCTCCTCTTAGCATGATAAAGAAGATTCAAAGAGAGTGAGATGCCAGCTCCTTTCATTCAGTCAGTAGCTTAAATCATTTCTGGACGTTTTTCAATGGCAAAAATCAATGAATATTGTAAATGCACAAACAGTAATTTCTCCGCATTGCAAGGTGCAATTCTGAAATTTTTTGCTTTTTCCTGCTCCTCTTAGCATGATAAAGAAGATTCAAAGAGAGTGAGATGCCAGCTCCTTTCATTCAGTCAGTAGCTTCAAACATTTCTGGTATATGAATAACATGATGTTTTTCAATGGCAAAAATCAATGAACATTGTAAATGCACAAACAGTAATTTCTCCGCATTGCAAGGTGCAAGTCTGAAATTTTTTGCTTTTTCCTGCTCCTCTTAGCATGATAAAGAAGATTCAAAGAGAGTGATATGCCAGCTACTTTCATTCAGTCAGTAGCTTCAATCATTTCTGGACGTTTTTCAATGGTAAAAATCAATGAATATTGTAAATGCACAAACAGTAATTTCTCCACATTGCAAGGTGCAATTCTGAAATTTTTTGCTTTTTCCTGCTCCTCAGCATGATAAAGAAGATTCAAAGAGAGTGAGATGCCAGCTCCTTTCATTCAGTCAGTAGCTTCAAACATTTCTGGTATATGAATAACATGATGTTTTTCAATGGCAAAAATCAATGAATATTGTAAATGCACAAACAGTAATTTCTCCGCATTGCAAGGTGCAATTCTGAAATTTTTTGCTTTTTCCTGCTCCTCTTAGCATGATAAAGAAGATTCAAAGAGAGTGAGATGCCAGCTCCTTTCATTCAGTCAGTAGCTTCAAACATTTCTGGTATATGAATAACATGATGTTTTTCAATGGCAAAAATCAATGAATATTGTAAATGCACAAAGAGTAATTTCTCCGCATTGCAAGGTGCAATTCTTAAATTTTTTGCTTTTTCCTGCTCCTCTTAGCATGATAAAGAAGATTCAAAGAGAGTGAGATGCCAGCTCCTTTCATTCAGTCAGTAGCTTCAATCATTTCTGGACGTTTTTCAATGGCAAAAATCAATGAATATTGTAAATGCACAAACAGTAATTTCTCCGCATTGCAAGGTGCAATTCTGAAATTTTTTGCTTTTTCCTGCTCCTCTTAGCATGATAAAGAAGATTCAAAGAGAGTGAGATGCCAGCTCCTTTCATTCAGTCAGTAGCTTCAATCATTTCTGGACGTTTTTCAATGGCAAAAATCAATGAATATTGTAAATGCACAAACAGTAATTTCTCCGCATTGCAAGGTGCAATTCTGAAATTTTTTGCTTTTTCCTGCTCCTCTTAGCATGATAAAGAAGATTCAAAGAGAGTGAGATGCCAGCTCCTTTCATTCAGTCAGTAGCTACAAACATTTCTGGTATATGAATAACATGATGTTTTTCAATGGCAAAAATCAATGAATATTGTAAATGCACAAACAGTAATTTCTCCGCATTGCAAGGTGCAATTCTGAAATTTTTTGCTTTTTCCTGCTCCTCTTAGCATGATAAAGAAGATTCAAAGAGAGTGAGATGCCAGCTCCTTTCATTCAGTCAGTAGCTTCAATCATTTCTGGACGTTTTTCAATGGCAAAAATCAATGAATATTGTAAATGCACAAACAGTAATTTCTCCGCATTGCAAGGTGCAATTCTGAAATTTTTTGCTTTTTCCTGCTCCTCTTAGCATGATAAAGAAGATTCAAAGAGAGTGAGATGCCAGCTCCTTTCATTCAGTCAGTAGCTTCAATCATTTCTGGACGTTTTTCAATGGCAAAAATCAATGAATATTGTAAATGCACAAACAGTAATTTCTCCGCATTGCAAGGTGCAATTCTGAAATTTTTTGCTTTTTCCTGCTCCTCTTAGCATGATAAAGAAGATTCAAAGAGAGTGAGATGCCAGCTCCTTTCATTCAGTCAGTAGCTACAAACATTTCTGGTATATGAATAACATGATGTTTTTCAATGGCAAAAATCAATGAATATTGTAAATGCACAAACAGTAATTTCTCCGCATTGCAAGGTGCAATTCTGAAATTTTTTGCTTTTTCCTGCTCCTCTTAGCATGATAAAGAAGATTCAAAGAGAGTGAGATGCCAGCTCCTTTCATTCAGTCAGTAGCTTCAATCATTTCTGGACGTTTTTCAATGGCAAAAATCAATGAATATTGTAAATGCACAAACAGTAATTTCTCCGCATTGCAAGGTGCAATTCTGAAATTTTTTGCTTTTTCCTGCTCCTCTTAGCATGATAAAGAAGATTCAAAGAGAGTGAGATGCCAGCTCCTTTCATTCAGTCAGTAGCTTCAATCATTTCTGGTATATGAATAACATGATGTTTTTCAATGACAAAAATCAATGAATATTGTAAATGCACAAAGAGTAATTTCTCCGCATTGCAAGGTGCAATTCTGAAATTTTTTGCTTTTTCCTGCTCCTCTTAGCATGATAAAGAAGATTCAAAGAGAGTGAGATGCCAGCTCCTTTCATTCAGTCAGTAGCTTCAATCATTTCTTGACGTTTTTCAATGGCAAAAATCAATGAATATTGTAAATGCACAAACAGTAATTTCTCCGCATTGCAAGGTGCAATTCTGAAATTTTTTGGTTTTTCCTGCTCCTCTTAGCATGATAAAGAAGATTCAAAGAGAGTGAGATGCCAGCTCCTTTCATTCAGTCAGTAGCTTCAATCATTTCTGGTATATGAATAACATGATGTTTTTCAATGGCAAAAATCAATGAATATTGTAAATGCACAAACAGCAATTTCTCCGCATTGCAAGTTGCAATTCTGAAATTTTTTGCTTTTTCCTGCTCCTCTTAGCATGATAAAGAAGATTCAAAGAGAGTGAGATGCCAGCTCCTTTCATTCAGTCAGTAGCTTCAAACATTTCTGGTATATGAATAACATGATGTTTTTCAATGGCAAAAATCAATGAATATTGTAAATGCACAAACAGTAATTTCTCCGCATTGCAAGGTGCAATTCTGAAATTTTTTGCTTTTTCCTGCTCCTCTTAGCATGATAAAGAAGATTCAAAGAGAGTGAGATGCCAGTTCCTTTCATTCAGTCAGTAGCTTCAATCATTTCTGGACGTTTTTCAATGGCAAAAATCAATGAATATTGTAAATGCACAAACAGTAATTTCTCCGCATTGCAAGGTGCAATTCTGAAATTTTTTGCTTTTTCCTGCTCCTCTTAGCATGATAAAGAAGATTCAAAGAGAGTTAGATGCCAGCTCCTTTCATTCAGTCAGTAGCTTCAATCATTTCTGGTATATGAATAACATGATGTTTTTCAATGGCAAAAATCAATGAATATTGTAAATGCACAAACAGTAATTTCTCCACATTGCAAGGTGCAATTCTGAAATTTTTTGCTTTTTCCTGCTCCTCTTAGCATGATAAAGAAGATTCAAAGAGAGTGAGATGCCAGCTCCTTTCATTCAGTCAGTAGCTTCAATCATTTCTGGACGTTTTTCAATGGCAAAAATCAATGAATATTGTAAATGCACAAACAGTAATTTCTCCGCATTGCAAGGTGCAATTCTGAAATTTTTTGCTTTTTCCTGCTCCTCTTAGCATGATAAAGAAGATTCAAAGAGAGCGAGATGCCAGCTCCTTTCATTCAGTCAGTAGCTTCAATCATTTCTGGTATATGAATAACATGATGTTTTTCAATGGCAAAAATCAATGAATATTGTAAATGCACAAACAGTAATTTCTCCACATTGCAAGGTGCAATTCTGAAATTTTTTGCTTTTTCCTGCTCCTCTTAGCATGATAAAGAAGATTCAAAGAGAGTGAGATGCCAGCTCCTTTCATTCAGTCAGTAGCTTCAATTATTTCTGGACGTTTTTCAATGGCAAAAATCAATGAATATTGTAAATGCACAAACAGTAATTTCTCCGCATTGCAAGGTGCAATTCTGAAATTTTTTGCTTTTTCCTGCTCCTCTTAGCATGATAAAGAAGATTCAAAGAGAGCGAGATGCCAGCTCCTTTCATTCAGTCAGTAGCTTCAATCATTTCTGGTATATGAATAACATGATGTTTTTCAATGGCAAAAATCAATGAATATTGTAAATGCACAAACAGTAATTTCTCCGCATTGCAAGGTGCAATTGTGAAATTTTTTGCTTTTTCCTGCTCCTCTTAGCATGATAAAGAAGATTCAAAGAGAGTGAGATGCCAGCTCCTTTCATTCAGTCAGTAGCTTCAATTATTTCTGGACGTTTTTCAATGGCAAAAATCAATGAATATTGTAAATGCACAAACAGTAATTTCTCCGCATTGCAAGGTGCAATTCTGAAATTTTTTGCTTTTTCCTGCTCCTCTTAGCATGATAAAGAAGATTCAAAGAGAGTGAGATGCCAGCTCCTTTCATTCAGTCAGTAGCTTCAAACATTTCTGGTATATGAATAACATGATGTTTTTCAATGGCAAAAATCAATGAATATTGTAAATGCACAAACAGTAATTTCTCCGCATTGCAAGGTGCAATTCTGAAATTTTTTGCTTTTTCCTGCTCCTCTTAGCATGATAAAGAAGATTCAAAGAGAGTGAGATGCCAGCTCCTTTCATTCAGTCAGTAGCTTCAATCATTTCTGGACGTTTTTCAATGGCAAAATTCAATGAATATTGTAAATGCACAAACAGTAATTTCTCCGCATTGCAAGGTGCAATTCTGAAATTTTTTGCTTTTTCCTGCTCCTCTTAGCATGATAAAGAAGATTCAAAGAGAGTGAGATGCCAGCTCCTTTCATTCAGTCAGTAGCTTCAATCATTTCTGGTATATGAATAACATGATGTTTTTCAATGGCAAAAATCAATGAATATTGTAAATGCACAAACAGTAATTTCTCCGCATTGCAAGGTGCAATTCTGAAATTTTTTGCTTTTTCCTGCTCCTCTTAGCATGATAAAGAAGATTCAAAGAGAGTGAGATGCCAGCTCCTTTCATTCAGTCAGTAGCTTCAAACATTTCTGGTATATGAATAACATGATGTTTTTCAATGGCAAAAATCAATGAATATTGTAAATGCACAAACAGTAATTTCTCCGCATTGCAAGGTGCAATTCTGAAATTTTTTGCTTTTTCCTGCTCCTCTTAGCATGATAAAGAAGATTCAAAGAGAGTGAGATGCCAGCTCCTTTCATTCAGTCAGTAGCTTCAATCATTTCTGGACGTTTTTCAATGGCAAAAATCAATGAATATTGTAAATGCACAAACAGTAATTTCTCCGCATTGCAAGGTGCAATTCTGAAATTTTTTGCTTTTTCCTGCTCCTCTTAGCATGATAAAGAAGATTCAAAGAGAGTGAGATGTCAGCTCCTTTCATTCAGTCAGTAGCTTCAAACATTTCTGGTATATGAATAACATGATGTTTTTCAATGGCAAAAATCAATGAATTTTGTAAATGCACAAACAGTAATTTCTCCGCATTGCAAGGTGCAATTCTGAAATTTTTTGCTTTTTCCTGCTCCTCTTAGCATGATAAAGAAGATTCAAAGAGAGTGAGATGCCAGTTCCTTTCATTCAGTCAGTAGCTTCAATCATTTCTGGACGTTTTTCAATGGCAAAAGTCAATGAATATTGTAAATGCACAAACAGTAATTTCTCCGCATTGCAAGGTGCAATTCTGAAATTTTTTGCTTTTTCCTGCTCCTCTTAGCATGATAAAGAAGATTTAAAGAGAGTGAGATGCCAGCTCCTTTCATTCAGTCAGTAGCTTCAATCATTTCTGGTATATGAATAACATGATGTTTTTCAATGGCAAAAATCAATGAATATTGTAAATGCACAAACAGTAATTTCTCCACATTGCAAGGTGCAATTCTGAATTTTTTTGCTTTTTCCTGCTCCTCTTAGCATGATAAAGAAGATTCAAAGAGAGTGAGATGCCAGCTCCTTTCATTCAGTCAGTAGCTTCAATCATTTCTGGACGTTTTTCAATGGCAAAAATCAATGAATATTGTAAATGCACAAACAGTAATTTCTCCGCATTGCAAGGTGCAATTCTGAAATTTTTTGCTTTTTCCTGCTCCTCTTAGCATGATAAACAAGATTCAAAGAGAGTGAGATGCCAGCTCCTTTCATTCAGTCAGTAGCTTCAATCATTTCTGGACGTTTTTCAATGGCAAAAATCAATGAATATTGTAAATGCACAAACAGTAATTTCTCCGCATTGCAAGGTGCAATTCTGAAATTTTTTGCTTTTTCCTGCTCCTCTTAGCATGATAAAGAAGATTCAAAGAGAGTGAGATGCCAGCTCCTTTCATTCAGTCAGTAGCTTCAAACATTTCTGGTATATGAATAACATGATGTTTTTCAATGGCAAAAATCAATGAATATTGTAAATGCACAAACAGTAATTTCTCCGCATTGCAAGGTGCAAGTCTGAAATTTTTTGCTTTTTCCTGCTCCTCTTAGCATGATAAAGAAGATTCAAAGAGAGTGAGATGCCAGCTACTTTCATTCAGTCAGTAGCTTCAATCATTTCTGGACGTTTTTCAATGGTAAAAATCAATGAATATTGTAAATGCACAAACAGTAATTTCTCCACATTGCAAGGTGCAATTCTGAAATTTTTTGCTTTTTCCTGCTCCTCTTAGCATGATAAAGAAGATTCAAAGAGAGTGAGATGCCAGCTCCTTTCATTCAGTCAGTAGCTTTAATCATTTCTGGTATATGAATAACATGATGTTTTTCAATGGCAAAAATCAATGAATATTGTAAATGCACAAACAGTAATTTCTCCGCATTGCAAGGTGCAATTCTGAAATTTTTTGCTTTTTCCTGCTCCTCTTAGCATGATAAAGAAGATTCAAAGAGAGTGAGATGCCAGCTCCTTTCATTCAGTCAGTAGCTTCAATCATTTCTGGACGTTTTTCAATGGCAAAAATCAATGAATATTGTAAATGCACAAACAGTAATTTCTCCGCATTGCAAGGTGCAATTCTGAAATTTTTTGCTTTTTCCTGCTCCTCTTAGCATGATAAAGAAGATTCAAAGAGAGTGAGATGCCAGCTCCTTTCATTCAGTCAGTAGCTTCAATCATTTCTGGTATATGAATAACATGATGTTTTTCAATGGCAAAAATCAATGAATATTGTAAATGCACAAACAGTAATTTCTCCGCATTGCAAGGTGCAATTCTGAAATTTTTTGCTTTTTCCTGCTCCTCTTAGCATGATAAAGAAGATTCAAAGAGAGTGAGATGCCAGCTCCTTTCATTCAGTCAGTAGCTTCAATCATTTCTGGACGTTTTTCAATGGCAAAAATCAATGAATATTGTAAATGCACAAACAGTAATTTCTCCGCATTGCAAGGTGCAATTCTGAAATTTTTTGCTTTTTCCTGCTCCTCTTAGCATGATAAAGAAGATTCAAAGAGAGTGAGATGCCAGCTCCTTTCATTCAGTCAGTAGCTTCAATCATTTCTGGACGTTTTTCAATGGCAAAAATCAATGAATATTGTAAATGCACAAACAGTAATTTCTCCGCATTGCAAGGTGCAATTCTGAAATTTTTTGCTTTTTCCTGCTCCTCTTAGCATGATAAAGAAGATTCAAAGAGAGTGAGATGTCAGCTCCTTTCATTCAGTCAGTAGCTTCAAACATTTCTGGTATATGAATAACATGATGTTTTTCAATGGCAAAAATCAATGAATTTTGTAAATGCACAAACAGTAATTTCTCCGCATTGCAAGGTGCAATTCTGAAATTTTTTGCTTTTTCCTGCTCCTCTTAGCATGATAAAGAAGATTCAAAGAGAGTGAGATGCCAGTTCCTTTCATTCAGTCAGTAGCTTCAATCATTTCTGGACGTTTTTCAATGGCAAAAATCAATGAATATTGTAAATGCACAAACAGTAATTTCTCCGCATTGCAAGGTGCAATTCTGAAATTTTTTGCTTTTTCCTGCTCCTCTTAGCATGATAAAGAAGATTCAAGGAGAGTGAGATGCCAGCTCCTTTCATTCAGTCAGTAGCTTCAATCATTTCTGGTATATGAATAACATGATGTTTTTCAATGGCAAAAATCAATGAATATTGTAAATGCACAAACAGTAATTTCTCCGCATTGCAAGGTGCAATTCTGAAATTTTTTGCTTTTTCCTGCTCCTCTTAGCATGATAAAGAAGATTCAAAGAGAGTGAGATGCCAGCTCCTTTCATTCAGTCAGTAGCTTCAATCATTTCTGGACGTTTTTCAATGGCAAAAATCAATGAATATTGTAAATGCACAAACAGTAATTTCTCCGCATTGCAAGGTGCAATTCTGAAATGTTTTGCTTTTTCCTGCTCCTCTTAGCATGATAAACAAGATTCAAAGAGAGTGAGATGCCAGCTCCTTTCATTCAGTCAGTAGCTTCAATCATTTCTGGATGTTTTTCAATGGCAAAAATCAATGAATATTGTAAATGCACAAACAGTAATTTCTCCGCATTGCAAGGTGCAATTCTGAAATTTTTTGCTTTTTCCTGCTCCTCTTAGCATGATAAAGAAGATTCAAAGAGAGTGAGATGCCAGCTCCTTTCATTCAGTCAGTAGCTTCAAACATTTCTGGTATATGAATAACATGATGTTTTTCAATGGCAAAAATCAATGAATATTGTAAATGCACAAACAGTAATTTCTCCGCATTGCAAGGTGCAAGTGTGAAATTTTTTGCTTTTTCCTGCTCCTCTTAGCATGATAAAGAAGATTCAAAGAGAGTAAGATGCCAGCTACTTTCATTCAGTCAGTAGCTTCAATCATTTCTGGACGTTTTTCAATGGTAAAAATCAATGAATATTGTAAATGCACAAACAGTAATTTCTCCACATTGCAAGGTGCAATTCTGAAATTTTTTGCTTTTTCCTGCTCCTCTTAGCATGATAAAGAAGATTCAAAGAGAGTGAGATGCCAGCTCCTTTCATTCAGTCAGTAGCTTCAAACATTTCTGGTATATGAATAACATGATGTTTTTCAATGGCAAAAATCAATGAATATTGTAAATGCACAAACAGTAATTTCTCTGCATTGCAAGGTGCAATTCTGAAATTTTTTGCTTTTTCCTGCTCCTCTTAGCATGATAAAGAAGATTCAAAGAGAGTGAGATGCCAGCTACTTTCATTCAGTCAGTAGCTTCAATCATTTCTGGACGTTTTTCAATGGTAAAAATCAATGAATATTGTAAATGCACAAACAGTAATTTCTCCACATTGCAAGGTGCAATTCTGAAATTTTTTGCTTTTTCCTGCTCCTCTTAGCATGATAAAGAAGATTCAAAGAGAGTGAGATGCCAGCTCCTTTCATTCAGTCAGTAGCTTCAAACATTTCTGGTATATGAATAACATGATGTTTTTCAATGGCAAAAATCAATGAATATTGTAAATGCACAAACAGTAATTTCTCCGCATTGCAAGGTGCAATTCTGAAATTTTTTGCTTTTTCCTGCTCCTCTTAGCATGATAAAGAAGATTCAAAGAGAGTGAGATGCCAGCTCCTTTCATTCAGTCAGTAGCTTCAAACATTTCTGGTATATGAATAACATGATGTTTTTCAATGGCAAAAATCAATGAATATTGTAAATGCACAAACAGTAATTTCTCCGCATTGCAAGGTGCAATTCTGAAATTTTTTGCTTTTTCCTGCTCCTCTTAGCATGATAAAGAATATTCAAAGAGAGTGAGATGCCAGCTCCTTTCATTCAGTCAGTAGCTTCAATCATTTCTGGATGTTTTTCAATGGCAAAAATCAATGAATATTGTAAATGCACAAACTGTAATTTCTCCGCATTGCAAGGTGCAATTCTGAAATTTTTGGCTTTTTCCTGCTCCTCTTAGCATGATAAAGAAGATTCAAAGAGAGTGAGATACCAGCTCCTTTCATTCAGTCAGTAGCTTCAATCATTTCTGGACGTTTTTCAATGGCAAAAATCAATGAATATTGTAAATGCACAAACAGTAATTTCTCCGCATTGCAAGGTGCAATTCTGAAATTTTTTGCTTTTTCCTGCTCCTCTTAGCATGATAAAGAAGATTCAAAGAGAGTGAGATGCCAGCTCCTTTCATTCAGTCAGTACCTTCAATCATTTCTGGATGTTTTTCAATGGCAAAAATCAATGAATATTGTAAATGCACAAACAGTAATTTCTCCGCATTGCAAGGTGCAATTCTGAAATTTTTTGCTTTTTCCCGCTCCTCTTAGCATGATAAAGAAGATTCAAAGAGAGTGAGGTGCCAGCTCCTTTCATTCAGTCAGTAGCTTCAAACATTTCTGGTATATGAATAACATGTTTTTCAATGGCAAAAATCATTGAATATTGTAAATGCACAAACAGTAATTTCTCCGCATTGCAAGGTGCAATTCTGAAATTTTTTGATTTTTCCTGCTCCTCTTAGCATGATAAAAAAGATTCAAAGAGAGTGAGATGCCAGCTCCTTTCAT